>NC_068430.1:24192487-24270543 GCF_023373465.1 Oncorhynchus keta | reverse complement strand
AGCCACCCAACTCACAGACTGTTTTCTGTGCTACCGCATGGCAAGCGGTACCAATGCACCAAGTCTGGAACCAACAGAACTCTGAACACATTCTACCCCCATAAGACTTCTAAACAAGACTGCTAAGTAGCTAATCAAATGGCAACATGGACTACCTGCATTGACTCTTTTTTGCACATACACTGCAGTATATTATCTATACTGTTGCATAGTAACTTAACCCCTACCATTTTGTTTTTACTCGTGATGTATATTCGTTATTCACTGTGAATTTGTTCCTTTTGTCACTATTTTTTTTTAATCTTCTCTTTAACTAACCCTAAGTAAGCATTTCACTATTAGTCTATACCTGTTGTCTATGAAGACAA
This sequence comes from Oncorhynchus keta, assembly GCF_023373465.1. NCBI lineage: Eukaryota > Metazoa > Chordata > Actinopteri > Salmoniformes > Salmonidae > Oncorhynchus > Oncorhynchus keta. The sequence continues at coordinate 24,270,175 of NC_068430.1, read as the reverse complement.
ATACATTTGATTTGATTTATTGGGGAGAGATTATCCGTATTAGGCAGATAGCAGTGTGTGATAAATTAACCAGTGCTGTGATTCTGGGGTCAGAGGTCAGGAATAGAGGGGAGAGTTGTCTTTTCAACAGGCTCAGTAAGTCATGGAATCATGGTAGAGCAAACATAGTTCTAAAGTCCAATGGATTTGAAGACAAGGTGAGGGTAATCTATAAATTCACAACAATGGATGTCCTGTACGACCAGACATAATATTTACCACTGGCATCAAATGTGTCTTGAAATGATCAGAATGAAGCCATTTAAAGGATACGTTTTTTTATGTTTTTCTGTGACACTACAACTGCTGAATGAGCATGAGGAAGTATATCGCTTGAGGGGTAAGTTTCTCAAAAACAAGTGAAATCACAAAAAAAATAACTGGGCACTTTTATAACATACTTATAACAATTGAGATTTGGTTCAAATAAGGGTAACTTCTCCTTTAAACACTTTTTATGAACAGGTCAGTAATTAAATTTTCTTTTTGCTTCATACAGTAGATTAAACTGCAGCTTGTTCAGCTGATGATTCATATGGCTGTGGTGAGTGAGTCAGTCATACAGTCTCTCTTTTTCATTACAGCACCTTCACTTTTGCCTTCCAAACACAAACAATGGCAGCAACAGTTTAGCCTACCTGTCTTACTCAACACCTTATCCAGAGTGTGTATCACTCAGTAATAACATACTGCCTATAGCCATGGTACTTTATATGTTGATTGTTTTACTGTAGTTGCCTTTGTGAAATAAAACACATTCATAGTGTTAAACCCCAGCCATAGGTACTATCTGCTAACATCACTCTGCCTTCAAATCCATCCAAGACTTACTGCTGGTCTAACGGATACATATTGACCTGAATGCAGTAGGGCAGGGAAATTCCTCCCCTTTCACTTTCATAAATGAAACACACTCACATTGAATATAATCCATTTCAAATGCTTAACTTTGCACAAAAGTGTAAGAGTCAAAGAATGAATAATTAGAGGAGACAAATCCGACACCTAATAAGAGACCTAATTAAGAAAATGAATAAGTTGTCAGCCCCCTCTCAGAGGCTGCACCAGCACAAGATTGATTGCCGGCTGAGCTAATTTGATTTGTGACAAGGAAAGGGATGACCTGCTAAGTCAGTTAAGAAAGACCAACTCAAGAGCATATGACATTAAAGGTAGACTCGGCGAAGTGACGTTGCCACGAGCAGCACCGCAGATATTGATATGAGCGAGATGCAGGACGTGACTCTCACACAGTCACACAGTGCACAGGTTCGCTTCATGCTGTTACAGCGGGGTGCCATGGGATCGAAACAGCGGAGAAGTTGAGCCTTGCTCTTCAATGCTCTTAGTTGTTGCGGAAATTGACCGATTATGCTGTTTACTTTGTCCAAATACGTAATATCGCTGAGTCTGTCTTTAATAAATCATGAATACTGAGGACTCAGAAAGAAAATGTGAGTCTCCATCTAAAAGTGAGCCTGGGGGTGGTAAGATGGTAAGACAATGATTAAGTGTGTGATTGCCTCCATGACAAAAAGGTCAGTAAAATGACAGAGGATCAGTTCTGTACAGGAGACTGTATTTAACATCTGAGACCCACCTGAGAGCTGACTGTTTGATCTGAGCCTGAGTTCCTACTTCTCGTCTGCAATGCATTCCAACGCCATGCTCCCAACAAGTGTTGAAAGTGCAACAACACAACACACATTACATTTCCTGTCAATAAAATACCACAAAGATCTGTTGTTAGCAGGGATATTCAACAGTTCTGAGGGAAAAGGTGTATAGAAATCTCTGTACTCAGCGTTTGGTTAGTTAAACCCAGCAGTCCAGTAGTGTTGTGACTGTGACTGTGACAGCCCTGGCAGAATAAAGTCACAGTGGAGGACATGAATCACTGCTTACTCAACCCAGAGACCAGGGAAAGAGACCTCTACAACCAGCCACAGCTGCAAAGGTCATTGACTCAAGCCTCACACTGGAAATAAGCTCAGAGCTTAAGCATAACAGGTTTATCCACGCATGGGGAGGCCCACCATGTCAGTATCTCTCTGGACCTGTCCTACGGAATCTCCCTGGTCCTCCCCCTCTCCCCCATGGTGATGTTCACTCAAAGGCAGGGTGGAGGACAGGAAAATGAGAGTTCAGCATTACTAACAAGCAGTATGAAATCCGTCCCGAGGTGATCTCAAATTGATTTCTCCATATCAGCTGGCTTTGTAGCCTCTTCACACACATACACACAAACACACACACACACACAACATTTCAGAATTTCAGGAGCCCTAACGGCCAGCCAAGCCCCATGTCTAATATCCCATGTGGGAAGGGTTGACAAGGTCAGGCAGTGCTGTGTGAGTGTGGGAAAGGAAGAAGGGGACTGTCAGGGCTAGGGAGGTCTGCGGGTAGTACAGAGGCAGGTTGCCGTGAGCTGGTCCAGATACTGGTAGTGTGTTCACAGCCATGATCGTGGAACTGTAAATTAGTGTATTTGTAGGTGACGTATAAGAAACTGAAACAAACTGGTTTATTTGTAGGTGATGTATAAATAACTGAAACTAACTGGTGTATTTGTAGGTGATGTATAAGTAACTGAAATTAACTCATGTAGTTGTAGGTGATGTATAAGTAACTGAAACTAACTCATGTAGTTGTAGGTGATGTATAAGTAACTGAAACTAACTCATGTAGTTGTAGGTGATGTATAAGTAACTGAAACTAACTCATGTAGTTGTATGTGATGTATAAGTAACTGAAACTAACTCATGTAGTTGTAGGTGATATATAAGTAACTGAAACTAACTCATGTAGTTGTAGGTGATGTATAAGTAACTGAAACTAACTCATGTAGTTGTAGGTGATATATAAGTAACTGAAACTAATTGGTGTATTTGTAGGTGATGTATAAGTAACTGAAACTAACTGGTGTATTTGTAGGTGCTATATAAGTAACTGAAACTAACTGGTATATTTGTAGGTGCTATATAAGTAACTGAAACTAACTGGTATATTTGTAGGTGATGTATACATAACTGAAACTAACTGGTGTATTTGTAGGTGATGTATACATAACTGAAACTAACTGGTATATTTGTAGGTGATGTATACATAACTGAAACTAACTGGTGTATTTGTAGGTGATGTATAAGTAACTGAAACTAACTCATGTAGTTGTAGGTGATGTATAAGTAACTGAAACTAACTCATGTAGTTGTAGGTGATGTATAAGTAACTAAAACTAACTGGTGTATTTGTAGGTGATGTGTAAGTAACTGAAATTAACTGGTATATTTGTAGGTGATGTATAAATAACTGAACTCTTGAAACAAAATCAAACATTCTGTACCGTACCAGTCAAAGAGGGTGTTTAAATTGTCTACCTTGTAGAATAATAGTGAAGACATAAAAACTATGAAATAACACATATGGAATCATATGGTAACCAAAAAAAGTGTTAAACAAATCAAATATATTTTGGATTTTTGATTCTTGAAACTAGCCACCCTTTGCCTTGATGACTGCCTTGCATTTTCTCAACCAGCTTCATGAGGTAGTCACCTGGAATGTTTTTCCAATAGTCTTGAAGGAGTTCCCACATTGGCTGCTTATCCTTCGCTCTGCGGTCCAACTCACCCCAAACCATCTCAATTGGGTGGAGGTCGTGATTGTGGAAGCCAGGTATCTGATGCAGCACTCCATCACTCTCCACAAATCCAAGTCAAACCAAATTTGACTTCTTACACATCCTGGAGGTGTATTTTGGGTCATTGTCCTGTTGAAAAACAAATGATAGTCCCACTAAGCATAAATCAGATGGGATGGCATATCGCTGCAGAATGCTGTGTAGCCTTGCTGGTTAAGTGTCCCTTGAATTCTAAATAAATCACAGACAGCATCACCAGCAAAGCACCCCATACCATCACAGCTCCTCCTCCATTCTTCATGGTGGAAACCACACATGCAGAGATTATCCGTTTACCTACTCTGCGTCTCACAAAGACACAGTGGTTGGATCCACTTTGGATATAGCAGACCAAAAGACAGATTTCTACCCGTCTTGCTTGTGTTTCTTGGCTCAAGCAAGTCTCTTCGTCTTATTGGTGTCCTTTAGTAGTGGTTTCAGCAATTCGACCATGAAGGCCTGATTAGTTGATTTTGAGATGTGTCTGTTACTTGAACTCTGTGAGGTGCAATCTGAAGTGCAGTTAATTGCCGATTTCTGAGACTGGTAACTCTAACGAACGTATCCTCTGCAGCAGAGGTAACTCTGGGTCTTCCTTTCCTGTGGCGGTCCTCATGAGAGCCAGTTTCATCATAGCGCTTGATGGATTTTGCGACTGCATTAAAGAAACTTTCAAAGTTCTTGAAATGTTCTGCTTTGACTAACCTTCATGTCTTAAAGTAGCGATGGACTGTCATTTCTCTTTGCTAATTTGTCCTTGCCAAAATATGGGCTTGGTCTTTTACCAAATGGAGCTATCTTCTGTATACCACCCCTACCTTGTCACAGCACAACTGATTGGCTCAAACATATTAAGAAGGAAAGAAATTCCACAAATTAACTTTTAACAAGGCACACCTGTTAATTGAAATGCATTCAGGTGACTACCTCATGAAGCTGGTTGAGAGAATGCCAAGAGTGTGCAAAGCTGTCATGAAGGCAAAGGGTGGCTACTTTGAAGAATCTCAAATATAAAATATATTTTGATTTATTTACCACTTTTTTGGTTATTACATGATTCCATATGTGTTATTACATAGTTTGGTGTCTTCACTATTATTCTACAATGTAGAAAATAGTAAATATATAGAAAAACCCTTGAATGAGTAGGTGTGTCCAAACGTTTGACTGGTACTGTAAGTATACCATCTGTGCTCAAATGGAGATAGTGAGAAGTGCATGCATCAAGTCACATTACGTGTCTTTTCTCTCTGAGTTGATTGATAGATGAATACTTATTTTACAAGTGACAGATTAATGGTATGATGCACGTATCTTTATTGTTTGCAATTAGGGCTGTACTGTAGTTACACACATTTCATCTCAGTTTATTTGCTGAATACTCAGTAGAACGCATGATTGTATGATGCGGCTGGCACAGAGTGTGTGTATAGGAAGTGTTGTGATGTGTGATCATTGTGTGGTGCTGGGCCAGGCTGGTTCCTGGTGTAATGGAGCTGTGACTGTCCTGTCAACAGCCCGGAGAAGCTCACCAGGGGAATATTTGCTTTATTCAGAGGAACATCAGCAGCATCAGTCAAGCATGGCCATAGCTCTAACATTTACCCTGGACAAACATAGAGATATGTCTTGTGAATATGAGTAAATATCCCTTGCAGACCTGGCCTCAATCTACTGCACGGCTCACAGCATTCTCACCCACAATGAGGTGATAGACAAGGAAAAGTGAAAGCACATTCTGCGTTGTTCTTTCCAGGGTGATGGTTTCTACACCTGTTTTTTGTTGTTGCATTGTTTTAGTAATCAGGACAGGATACATGGGTGGTGGAGTATATTAAATATAGTGGAGATATAATAAAGAATAGAAGGATATATGAGGTTTAGACAGTTACAGCAGACCTACACTTTGGACTGTGTACGCTGTTACAACACATAATGAGTAGACATGTGTATTGGTCCCCTGATTAAGATTCTGTGTTTCATATGTGATTCCAGCCAAGCACAATGCAATCCATAAATGCCCTCCTCCCTTTGGAACAAATGAACAGCTTTACAGATAGAATGGCAGTATTCTCAGCCAACATTAATAACAGTTACCTATTTGGAATAATGACATTCAAGAGAGAGCAACAGAACAATTCCTCTCAAATCGAATAAAATCAATTGAGGAAAAAGCGGTTTGCACTTTTTTATCTTTCAGAAATACATACAATTTCCAGTGATAGAGGACAAGTATGTAATTGCCAAACGACACAGTCAAAAAGCTGGTTTAATGTGCAGTAGTAGCCTATTAGCCGGTGACTGTGTTCTCAACGCTCCCTTTGTTACATTAAGTGTATTAATTATTGGCAATGTAATTATCGGCACATTGTTCCTCTGTAATTAGTTGCCACTAATGAATCTTAAAACCTTCCCCAAAAGCTAATTGATTTCTCTGACTCGCTCAAACCTCTTTATTTGAAACCTTTTATAGCATTTCGTTTCCGGAGTCCCCCATCCCTCCCCCTTTCTGTAAACAGTAACAGCTAGCCATCATCCAAGTCATAGTGACACACACACACACACACACACACACACACACACACACACATACACATACACATACACACACACACACACACACACACACACACACACACACACACACACACACACACACACACACACACACACACACACACACACACACACACACACACACACACACACTCCTATTGTGTTAGTCAGACTGGAAGTCCTGATAGTGACCTAGCTGTTAAAGGCTGCTCCCATTACACAAGCCTCCGGACAGGACGTGGGCTCTGTTGTAAACCTGCCTGGCATACACTCATACTGTAATCACTCCAAAGGTTAAGAATGAGCTGTGTTCATACTCATTTAAGACAAAGGAGAGGAAGGAGAGAGAGGCTGCAGTGTGTAGACTGACATATTCCAAAAGGTCCTCCCTTTCAACGTCACTGACAACCCTTTTAACTATATGTCTGGATACAAACCCGGGCTTGATAATGCAGTGTTGAATTCAGTCAATGGAATTTAGATGAACTTCAAGTCTACTTCACTCTCGTTTTTCGTAGTATGTTATACTCAGTGCCATCTCATAGTCTACTTATACAGTCCCATGCATTTAACAACTGGTTGTTGGTTCTATGGAAAGTATTGTTTCTCCATGCTGATGAGCTGTAGCACAGTTGTTTTAAATGAGTCTGACAAAAGTTAGTTTGGGAAATGAGGCAGATGCTTAATGTTCTTTCTCTCCTCTCCTCTGTGAATTGCCTGATATTGGGTTACTGTGCTCAAACCAGTGACAGCTTTCTCTTGCTTTACTATAGTACAGACCATGGATAAGGACATGTACTGGGAGGCAAATGTCTGCTAAGTGAGCTGTCATTTTTTTGTGCTGGAACGTTGCGATCAGATCTGACAACGTCTCCCATATGGACCAATGTGTTACCGTTTAGCAGAGAGGTAGGCAACTCTGTTCTTGGAGTGCCGCGGGTACTGCATCATTTTCTTCCAGCTAGGCACCACACCTGGCCAACTGAGCTAACTGATCAATTCGAAAACATGACTAACTGATCAAATCGAAAACATGAGGTGCCTAGGGTACTCCAGTACCAGGGTTGTCTACCCGGGTATAGCACGTTAAGAGAGAAATCATGTATTTTTGCTCTGTATCATACAGGATAGCTAACACTCTTCAAACATTTACGTTCATTGTCACATTTTGCCCTGAGTTTTGTTTAAGGGGCGTATGTCTCCCACACTCTTCACATATTTCTCACATACTCCTCACACACGGCCAAGGTAACCCCGGGTCCCAGCGGGGCAGGAATGTGACGTGGTACAGGCGCCCTCGCCATGTAAATCCTAAAGGCAGTCAAAGGTCAAGCAGCAGAAGACCAGAAGGTGTGATACAGATGAAGCTGGAGAAGCAGGCCCAGCGATGCCCCTCTGCTGTCACATCTAGAAGCAGCATGTTCTCAACGCCCTCGCTAGGATCCATCATCTCCTACCCATGCACTCGGTCCACTCTGGCCATGCAGGACAGGAAGGCGCGACTCAGTGTACAGTGTTTTGGAATAGGTCTCTTGACTGCCGAGTGTGTCTGTCCAGACCCCCCCAACAGCTTGGCATTCTGAATAGCAGAGCAGGTGGCTAGGGGTCTGGCCGAGGCCGAACTGAGGATGCTCGTGCTCTCTCTCTCTTGGATTTTGTTGCATTATGATGGGTTAATGCTAATTGGGATGTGATTTGGTTTATATTCAGTGCCTAGTCTTATAAGTGTTCGATATAGTGCCTTAGAGACTTCAGTGATTTTGGTTGTCCAGTAGTATGCCAGTAGGCCTAAAACTAGTGTTATTAAGCTAACTGGTAAGTGTATTTTGTTTGGGAGAAAACATGGAGTTCGTGTTAAACTCTGTTGGTGTTTAGTTTGCATCATATGTTACGGCTTTTGAGGTGTGCTGTTTGGTAGGCCCAGTGTTGGTTGCATTTGTTTAAGTTTGGTAAACTTGTCACTGCGGTGGATAGTTGGTTGTGTGCTGCGTTGGAGAGAGTAACATTAGTTAGTTTCCAGGCCCTTTCCCAGGCTGGAAACTCTTGCTCTACTTGCTGTTGGGACATCGGTCTGAGGTGGTGAGTACAATCTGTTGTGTACCTCAGTGGGAGACTTGGGTAGGTTAATGGTATTTGTTACCCAAAGCTATAGACTTTGTTTTCCCCTGTTAGGCTTAGCGGCGTGTTCCACTTTGGGATACGTTGGGCATGGTTATTTTGTTTGTTATTTTTGTGTGGTGTCAGTAGATTGAGCAGTTTTCTCGGGGGCACATCCGTGGCTTGGGGGAATCTGCCAGTGTGCTGTTTTTTTCAATGCCAGCGGCTACAGTGCATAATTACCCACCATAAATCTGCATGAAGACTAGAGTTGAGTTATTGTAGGATTTGGGAAGCTCCTTATATATCTCATCTCTCTCCTGTGGTTGTAACGATATTCGTAGGTGGAAGAAGGTGAACAGGACCAAGGTGCAGCATGGTACATGTTCATGATCAATTTAATAAGGAAACTGAACACTAGAATAAAAAAAAACAACAAAGCGGAACAAACAAAACAGTTCTGTCTGGTGCAGACACACAAAGACAGAAAACAACTACCCACACCCATATGGGAAAACAGGCTGCCTAAGTATGGTTCTCAATCAAAGATAACGATAACTAGCTGCCTCTGATTGGGAACCATACCAGGCCTAAACATAGAAACACAACACCTAGACATACAACATAGAAGACCCACCCACATCACACCCTGACCAAACTAAAAATAGAAACATACAAAGCAATCTACGGTCAATCTACAGTCAGTGACAGTGGTGCCCAGTGTGATTGGCGTTTCTCTTGTTGTGGTCTAGTGTGCTCAGCAGTGGGGATAAAGCGAGATGATTTTTTTGTAGTTATTTGTGACTTTGGGGTCTAATGTAGATGAGTTAATTTGCGTTCCATCAGAGGAACTGTTAGAATTATGTACTAAAGAACAACTGTTGAAGATTGCTGAACACTACCAGGTTGAAATTTGTGATAAACATTTAAAAAAAATTGTAAGCTTGATATTGTTGGCTAATCTGATGGAGAGTGGTATACTCGTAGTTACCACTGGGGCAGCCTCTGCTGAGGACTTGCATCCTCCACAGCCGTCTCCCTGTTTCAATACAATGGCCGCTCCGTCTGTTAGCCCCAGAAGTCTTTCTTTTGGACAGCATAAAGATCTGCTTCTGTTCCAGCTAGAGCATGAGCAAGCAATACTAGAGCAAGAGCGGGTTCGGGAGTGGGCGTTAGAGCAAGCTAAACTAGAGCACGAGCGGGTTCGGGAGTGGGCGTTAGAGCAAGCAATACTAGAGCACGAGCGGGTTCGGGAGTGGGAGTTAGAGCAAGCAAAACTAGAGCACGAGCGGGTTCGGGAGTGGGCGTTAGAACAAGCTAAACTGGAGCACGGCGGGTTCGGGAGTGGGAGTTAGAGCAAGCAATACTAGAGCACGAGCGGGTTCGGGAGTGGGAGTTAGAGCAAGCAATACTAGAGCACGAGCGGGTTCGGGAGTGGGAGTTAGAGCAAGCAATACTAGAGCACGAGCCGGTTCGGGAGTGGGAGTTAGAGCAAGCAATACTAGAGCACGAGGCGGGTTCGGGAGTGGGCGTTAGAGCAAGCAATACTAGAGCACGGCGGGTTCGGGAGTGGGAGTTAGAGCAAGCAATACTAGAGCACGAGCGGGTTCGGGAGTGGGAGTTAGAGCAAGCAATACTAGAGCACGGCGGGTTCGGGAGTGTGAGTTAGAGCAAGCAATACTAGAGCACGAGCGGGTTCGGGAGTGGGTGTTAGAACAAGCTAAACTGGAGCACGAGGCGGGTTCGGGAGTGTGTGTTAGAACAAGCTAAACTGGAGCAGGAGCGGGTTCGGGAGTGGGTGTTAGAACAAGCTAAACTGGAGCACGAGCAGGTTCGGGAGTGGGCGTTAGAATAAGCTAAACTAGAGCACGGCGGGTTCGGGAGTGGGCGTTAGAACAAGCTAAACTGGAGCACGAGGCGGGTTCGGGAGTGGGCGTTAGAACAAGCTAAACTGGAGTACGAGCGGGTTCGGGAGTGTGTGTTAGAACAAGCTAAACTGGAGCAGGAGCGGGTTCGGGAGTGGGTGTTAGAACAAGCTAAACTGGAGCACGAGCAGGTTCGGGAGTGGGCGTTAGAATAAGCTAAACTAGAGCACGAGCGGGTTCGGGAGTGGGCGTTAGAACAAGCTAAACTGGAGCACGAGCGGGTTCGGGAGTGGGCGTTAGAACAAGCTAAACTGGAGCACGAGCGGGTTCGGGAGTGGGTGTTAGAACAAGCTAAACTGGAGCACGAGCGGGTTCGGGAGTGGGCGTTAGAACAAGCTAAACTGGAGCACGAGCGGGTTCGGGAGTGTGTGTTAGAACAAGCTAAACTGGAGCATGATTGTGTGAAGTTAGATCGTTTTAAGTATGAAAAGGAATTAGAATTTAAATCAGGATTTGGAGCGTGCTAAAATCAAGCTGCAACAAGAACGGCTAGAATTGGTTAGGGAAGGTAAGGTGGAGAGTTTGGGGGAGAGTTTGTTTAGGGAAGGTGACCCTGATTCACCTAGGGGTCGCCCCTCTCTCGGTCGTGCCCCGGACACATTGATATTGTTGAAAACGTAAGGCTGTTGCCAAAATTTTATGAGAAGGACCCTGAGACTTTATTTTTGTTGTTTGAGCGTGTTACTGACGCTAGGAGTTTATTCACATTTCAATGTTGCAGTGTGTGTTGACCGGTAAAGCACAGGAAGCATTTTCAGCTCTTGGTATAGCTGTCAGTGTCAGTTATGATATTTGAGATTTGATGAGATTTACCAACTGGTTCCTGAGGCTTTACCGCCAACGATTTAGAACTTTAAAAAAGGCTGATAAACAGATTCATGTTGAGTTTGCGCAAGAGTAATCTTCACAGTATAATCGCTGGTGTTCTGCCTCTGCGGTTAAATTTCCAGGGGCTGTATGATCTGATTATGATAGAGCACTTTAAGGACACAATCCCTGATCGTATAGCCACGTACATTAACTAACGAAAAGTGAAGACTGTCTCTGAAGCTGCGGTTGTGGCGGCTGAGTATGTTTTGACTCACAAAAGTGGCTTTGCAGAGCCCAGTATTCGGAGTGAGTGAGGGCATTCTGAGATATTTGGGCCACGCCCACTGAGAACTTTGGTTTATGGGCAGAGCTTCATTCATATAGGGTTGAGCCTGGCTTCCGTGGGAAAGCTTACTTCAGTCAGGAGTGTCACTACTGGCATGGTTCAGGTCATTGGAAAAACGAATGTCCTGTTCTCAGGACTAAGGGTAAGTTCAGTACTCCCGCGGACATTAAATCTAAGCCTACGGCATTAACAGCACTGGTCCCACATCCATTCAGTTTTGTCACTCCATTTCATGCCCAGGGCATGTGAAAGACCAATTAACCCAGATTGTTTACCTTTCGTTACGGAGGGTTTTGTGTCCCTGTTAAGAAGTAACGACCCAGTGCTAGTGACGATCCTGAGGGACACAAGTGCCTCTGAGTCGTTTGTGTTAGTCTGTATTACCCTTCTCTGCTGAGACTCTGCTGAGACTGAGGAATAACTTGGCTGGTAGCGTTTATGGCCTGCTGTGTCTCCACCTCTAGTAGTCTCCGTTAAGCCGTCGTTTGAAGGGATTCCTGATGAGATCACGCAGAGTTTCCCAGAGGTGTTCTCTGCGTGCGCTGTGATGCGTTCCATGAGCCGTGACAACCTGGTCACTGCACCAGCTAACAATAATGTTACAAAGAAATCTGTCAATCATTTCCCTGTTATCCCATTATCTGGCCCACTCCAATCTAATCAAGGAGCAGAGGGCTGACAACACCTGAGAAGAGTCACGTGACTGGCCACTGTTTATGTTTTGTTTTGTCCTGTAGCTCCTGTCATCTGTTCCCTGCTGTCCTCGTTTTCTTTACTCTTAAGGTTGCTTCCTGCACGCAAAGGTTGCTGAGGACAAGGTTTTATTTTATCTTTATTTAACCAGGCAAGTCAGTTAAGAACAAATTCTTATTTTCAATGAGGGCCTAGGAACAGCGGGTTAACTGCCTGTTCAAGGGCAGAACGACAGATTTGTACCTTGTCAGCTCGGGGTTTGAACTTGCAACCTTCCAGTTACTAGTCCAACGCTCTAAACACTAGGCTACCCTGCCGCCCGAGATTGGCTTGGGCAGCGGAGTTAGCGTTTACCAGGGCAGTCTTTTGTTTGTGTTAATGTTTGGTTAGTATAGTGTTCGGGGTCCTTAGTGGTCCCCGGCTTTATGGGGGTGACAATTATTTACCTTTCCTCTTGTTTTCTTTAATAGGATGTCGGTGGGCGGAGACTGTAGGGTCAAACCTGGGGATAAATACACATTTCCCCCATACATTGAAGAGACTCTCTCCATGCAGACACACTGTTATTTTTGGTTGTGGCATTTTGTGGCTTGTTTGTTTTGGCACCTCTCAACACCCCACATCACAATCTATGCATACAACCACTCACAAAAACTACTGACTACACACACCATTGTTATTTGTATTTAATAAATATATTTTTGTTATTATGTTATCTCCACAATGTCTCCCTCTTTGTTATGGGTTATGAGCCGGTTCGTGACACTCGCTCTCTATCGTTCTCTCTCTTTTCCTCTCTCTCTCTTTTCATCTCTCTCTCTTCCTTTCTCACTTTCTCTCTCCCTTCCTCGTTCTCTATCTCTTTCACAAACATGTATTTGTGTCCCTCTTCCCCCTCTCTTTTCCCTCTTCCTCCCTATCCATCTGTCTCTATCTCTCCTTATTTCTGGCTCTACCATTTTTATGAATGTCACGTCCTAGGCACAGGGCCAAGGGAAATATACATTCTTTATGGGCATTGTCACTGGGACACTTCTGTGTAACCATGAGGAAAATAGTGCTTATTGCAGTTCAGACAGATACATTAAACCAAATCAAATCAAATCTAATTGTATTGGTCATATACACATGGTGAGCAGATGTTACTGCGAGTGTAGTGAAAAGCTTGTGTTTTTAGTTCTGACCGTGCAGTAATATCTAACAAGTTATCTAACAATTTCACAACAACTACCTTATACACACACAAGTCTAAAGGAATGATTGATTTAAGAATATGTACATATAAATATATGAATGAGCGATGGCGAGCGGCATTGGCAAGATACCAGTAGATGGTATAGAGTACATTATATACATATGAGATGAGCAATGTAGGGTATGTAAACATTATATAAAGTGCCATTGTTTAAGTGACGAGCGATACATTTATTACATCCAAATGTTAATCATAAAAGTGGCTGGAGTTGAGTCAGTGTGTTGGCAGCAGCCACTCAATGTGAGTGATGGCTGTTTAACAGTCTGATGGCCTTGAGATAGAAGCTGTTTTTCAGTCTCTCGGTGCCAGCTTTGATGCACCTGTACTGACCTCGCCTTCTGGATGATAGCGGGGTGAACAGGCAGTGGCTCGGGTGGTTGTTGTCCTCGATGATCTGTTTGGCCTTCCTGTGACATCGGGTGGTGTAGGTGTCCTGGAGGGCAGGTAGTTTGCCCCCGGTGATGCGTTGTGCAGACCTCACTACCCTTTGGAGAGCAATACAGTTGTGGAAAAAATGTGTGCACAATTGAGAGCATCCTGTCGGACTGTATCACCACCTGGTATGGCCACCTTGTATGGCAACTGCACCGCCCTCAACAGCAAGGCTCTCCAGAGGTGGTGCGGACTGCACAACGCATCACCAGCGGCACACTACATGCCCACCAGGACACCTACAGTGTAATGCAGTGTATGGCGTATGGTCTGAGCACTGACAGGCTGACCCCCACACCTTCAACCTCTGCAGCAATGCTGGCAGCACTCATACGTCTATTTCCCAAAGACAACCTCTGAATATGGCGCTGAGCATGTGCACTCAACTTCTTTGGTCGACCATGGTGAGGCCTGTTCTGAGTGGAACCTGTCCAGTTAAACCGCTGTATGGTCTTGGCCACCGTGCTGCAGCTCAGTTTCAATTCTTGGCAATCTTCTTATAGTGCAGGCCAGGGTAGCCCAGTGGTTAGAGCGTTGGACTAGTATCCAGAAGGTTACAAGTTCAAATCCCTGAGCTGACAAGGTACAAATCTGTTGTTCTGCCCCTGAACAGGCAGTTAACTCTCTGTTCCTAGGCCGTCATTGAAAATAAGAATTTGGTCTTAGCTGACTTGCCTAGTAAAATAAAAAATGTAGAAAATCATTTTTTCAGATGCTCAGAGAGTTCTTTGCCATGAGGTACCATGTTGAACTTCCAGTGACCAGTTAGTATGAGGGAGTGTGAGAGGCATCACACCAAATTTAACACACCTGCTCCCCATTCACACCTGAGACCTTGTAACACTAATGAGTCACATGACACCGGGGGAGGGTAAATGGCTAATTGGGCCCAATTTGAACATTTTCACTTAGGGGTGTACTAACTTTTTGTGAGACATTAATGGCTGTGTTGAGTTATTTTGAGGGGACAGCAAATTTACACTGTTATACAAGCTGTACACTCACTACTTTACATTGTAGCAAAGTGTCATTTCTTCAGTGTTGTCACATGAAAAGATATACCGGTACTCAAATATTTACAAAAATGTGAGGGGTGTACTCACTTTTGTGATATACTGTATATGCGTATTACATACACCACTCATGCGACGTAAAAAAAAATCAGACTTCATTTAACATTAGAGGTAAACCATGTGCAGCAGGTAGCCTAGTGGTTAGAGTGTTGTGCCAGTACCCAGAAGGTTGCTGGATCAAATCCCTAAGCTTACAAGGTACAAATCTGTTGTTTTACCCCTGAACAAGACATTTATCCCACTGTTCCCTGGTAGGCTGTCATTGTAAATAAGAATTTGTTCTTAACTGACTTGCCTAGTTAAATACATAAATGTGCAATCAATTACTATGCGTTTAGCTGATCAAGATCAACCAATGGTAATGAGAAGCGAATATCAAAGCAAGCATTATTTCATACATTTGTAAAATGACTGGATTCACATACAAGCTTAAGTTACAATACAATACTGACATTAACAAAGCATAATTCAATGGTATATAGATCCTAAGGTTAACTTATAAGACAAAGCATGAACAAAGAGATTCCTACTAGGCCATAGGCCTAGATGAATAGGAAATTAGAATTGATCATCGGCGCTCCTGCTTAAGGGCGTTAGGAGTGATTGTGATTGGTCATTTTTTTATATATAGATTTTTAAATGCTCATAAAATTGCGGTAAATGTGTACATTTTCCTGTTTCAAAAATATATTGTTTAAAACGAGCTCCGTCACTTACTATTCTGCCCCTCAGTGATTACCAGCTCAAGTCTCTGTGGGCGCATAGGTCATGAGAACATTGCTTCAATTGGTTTGCAAGCTATTTGCTATGAGAGGGAACTGCCCCAATGAAATTGCAAGGATTTCATTTAGTAAACTATAACAACACAACGTAAATTGACCGTCCTGGCACTCAAATGTGTGTCTGATCAGTCAGAACTTCTGGGTATGCTCTATTCTCCTCCTCCCAATTAGTCTTTCAAGCCAGGCGGCTTACTTCTGCATGTGAGATCTGCTCTATCAGGTACAGATGGTGCTAAAGCAAATAACTAATTGTAATTAACTCCTAAATCAATAACTTTTGCCTTCAAACAGCCTGGGATATAATAAACCAGACAACTACATCCAATGAGTCACATGAAGTATTGTTGTCTCTACCTTCTTGCCTTTGTGCTGTTGTCTGTGCCCAATAATGTTTGTATGTGTTGTGCTGCTACCATGTTGTGCCGCTGCCGTGCTCTTTTGCTACCATGTTGTGCCGCTGCCGTGCTCTGTTGCTACCATGTTGTTGTCATGTGGTTTTGCTACCATGCTATGTTGTCGCTTTATGTAGTGCTGTGGTGTCTCTCTTGTCGTGATGTGTGTTTTGTCCTGTATATTTTTTTTAAATCCCAGCCCCCATCCCCGCAGGAGGTCTTTTGCCTTCAGGTAGGCCGTAATTGTAAATAAGAATTTGTTCTTAACTGGCGTGCCTAGTTAGATAAGGTTAAATAATACAATTTAAAAAAATAAGGACAGAGGGATACACTAGCCAGAATCTTCTTGTTGCGGAACTGGTAGGACAAAAACCATGGCCAATTGTATTGTTTCCCCTGTTTCTCGTGTTTCTACTGTAGGTGAGAGGGCAACATGTTGTGTGGACTAAAACCGATCAAATTAATTAGCCAACTACAGTAACTGAGAAAACAGTACCTTTGATAGTAGCTTTGATAGTACATTTGATGGTAGCTTGCTAGCTCAAATGCCAGATTCACGTCTTTCTAAACTAATATCTGACGAACTCTGAAATATTACGTTATATCAGAATGAAAATCAACCGGCTAGTTGCTAGCGTATCATGCTTTGTGACATTAAGTTAGCTAGCTATCCCCAACATGCTCTCACTTATTGCATATCCATGCCTGTGGCGTTCTCTCTGGTGCACCCGTTCTTGTGTGCTGGCTGCTCTAAATATTATAATCTGTTCAAAACAGTGGCAGTATGTGCAGCATTGCTCATTCGGTTTTTGACATGCAAAAGTAAAATAGGTGTGTTTCTACTGTTGTTTAACTGCACAGATCGCTTTATATATCCTCTTAAAGAAACAACCAGTAGTTTGAAAACTTGGCATCATATTTCTGTCATGTTGCTTTGTTGACAACTCCAACCATCTCACGCCCTAACACGATTCAGGATAAGACCCAGATGCAAACACTGGAGGCGGACAGTTCGAATCTCAGATATTTATTATAAAACAGGGGGCAGGCAAACGGCAGGTCAAGGGCAGGCAGAGAGAGGTCAGTAATTCAAGGCAGAATCAATCAGGGTCAGAACGGCAGGCAGGCTCAGGGCAGGCAGAGGTCAGTAATTCAAGGCAGAATCAATCAGGGTCAGAGCGGCAGGCAGGCTCAGGGCAGGCAGGCTCAGGGCAGGCAGGGAAAATGGTCAGAAGGTATAAATACAAAACAACACGCTGGAAACAAAGACCAACTGGGTAAACAAACAGAAAACGCAGGTATAAATACACAGAAGATAATGGGGACAAATTGGAGACACCTGGTGGGGCGTGGAGACAAGCCAGGTGACAACACAGGTGAAAGACAGGTTGCGACAGTCACAGGTATTCAGCTAATCAGCGGCCGCAGCTGGAATTGATCATACAACCTTCCTCCAATGGACAGGATAAGAGAGATCCAGACATTGAATCCATTTATACCAGATCTGACTTGTTTGTAATCCAAATCAATTGTTGTCCAATCCACAGAACAAAACAAAAGTAGTAAAACTAAGATTTCCAATCAAATCAAACCAGCCAACTTCCTCTAGGAAGGGGGACACATATACAGTATGTGTGATGACCTGAGGAGCTGGGCTGGGTAGGATAATTGCATAAAGTGTTGTCAGAGTTCAGTCTGAACAATTACAAATAACCACAGAGATTATACATCCTTATAGGTAAAGTAGCTATATCATATCATGGACAAGTTTTAGATTGAGACCAAACATGGATGCAATAGTGTTATTTTAACACACATTTCTGTAGTCAATTCTCTAGTTACTTTTGGAGAGAAAGAGATATGTTGCCCCCTTCGAGGGGAAGGTCATACTGGCCCTTGGGCATTGTCTTGAGCCATTTGCCATACGGCCTGAGGTGACAAAGAACACATAAATTAGGGCCAAGCCTACATGGATCTGATAGAATCTAGCCCCCCAAAACAAATCTGTGAAAATGGTTGTGTGCAAGGAGTCCAGGATGTAAATGAATGATATAATACCGTTTGGTGGCTAATTAATATGGACCTCAACCACACAAACTCTGTTTGAAGTGCAGTCTGGACTCCATAAGTGAACTGCATTTATCATTAGCAGAGGCTTACGCTGTAAACAGGCCACAGTCATTACCACTACTAATTACATCTGGGTCCAAGGTCTGGCTGCACACCCCCTGCCAGACGCCGTGAACAGGGAGAGCCAAGGTAAGACACACAGATATGGCGCTTAATTAAAGCCAACGTCAGTCATGGATATTTTTTAAGTTTTGCTTCCATTTTTCGGTTACATTAATTACCAACAGTGATTGGAGTTTATTAATGGCATTATTTAGTAGGAGTGGGCAGAAACATACAGTTGATCTCATTCTATCGAGGAACAGGTCTTGGCCCACCAAACACCTAAGAGTGATTATGTGACATCACAATGACAGCATGGTGACTCACAGCTCTATGATTTAAGTGTAGCGGGTGGGTGTCATGGTCATTGACCTTGGCGTTGTTGACATGATGCTGTGTGACGATGTCTAGCTCTGATTCAATTAGACGGTAGGCCTTTAGCAGACCACACATCCATAGGTCAGGCCAATGATCTCAACAAGTCACCATCACCAGCCCTGTCACATCCAAAGTGATGGTGGGATGACATCCTGCTTCAGCTGAAGATGAGGAAGGACGGCGGCATTAGAGAGACGCCATGAGACCGTGCCTTAGAGAGACACGTTAGACAATAAAGACAGACTTAGTATTCCTTAATCAATGAGGGAAAGTGAGAGAAAAGGAAAGAGCGCGGCATTTATGGGGAAAATACAAACGTCCATTACAATATAAACACATTCAATAAAACCTTTTAAAGACAGGCCCAGGCAACGTCAATACATTTTCTGCCTCTTGTTGTCAGCATAGAATTTGTTCCCCTCTCCTCTCTCTCATGGGAAACATATGTTTACATTGCCAAAACAAATGAAATAGATAATAAACAAAAGTGAAATAAACAATAAAAAAGGGACAGTAAACATTACACTCACAAAAGTTCCAAAAGAATAAAGACATTTCAAATCTCATATTATGTCTATATACAGTATTGTAATGATGTGCAAATATTTGAAGTACAAAAGGGAAAATAAATACACATATATATATAGGTTGTATATAGGTTGTATTTACAATATTTCTTCTTCACTGGTTGCCCTTTTCTTGTGGCAACAGGTCACAAATATTGCTGATGTGATTGCACACTATGGTATTTCACCCAATATATATGGAAGTTTATCAAAACTGGATTTGTTTTATAATTCTTTGTGGGTCTGTAAAAAGTATGACTTTACTTTGCAGGCTATCTCTGCAGTAGACTGCAACTCCTCCCCCTTTGGCAGTTCTTGACGGAAAATTTTATAGTTGGGTATGGAGATCTCAGAATTTTTGGTATTCTTCCTAAGCCAGGATTCAGACACAGCAAGGACATCAGGGTTGGCAGAGTGTGCTAAAACACACAAAGCCTTGGCTCACAGCAGAAGTTGAAACCTGGTGGCTGAATAATGTCACAGTGAGAGCCCTGCAGCCACAGACATAAAAAGCCAGGGAAACACTACCAGAATATGATATACAGTATATGCCCACCACATGAGAGCAAAAGGATAGTGTGTGTGTGTGTGTGTGTGTGTGTGTGTGTGTGTGTGTGTGTGTGTGTGTGTGTGTGTGTGTGTGTGTGTGTGTGTGTGTGTGTGTGTGTGTGTGTGTGTGTGTGTGTGTGTGTGTGTGTGTGTGTGTGTGTGTGTGCGAGTGATTTTAATTCATCACAAGCAGGTGAGGTGAGACAAACCCACAAGGTTACATGTTACTGTTGGTGCCTGAGGCAGACAGGATAGAATATTCTCTGTCTGTCATGTCTGTCTGTCTGTCTGTCTGTCTGTCTGTCTGTCTGTCTGTCTGTCTGTCTGTCTGTCTGTCTGTCTGTCTCTGTCTACCTCTTCCTTTGTATCTTTTCTGTCCTTCCCTCCCTCCCTCCCTCCCTTCGCTTCCCTCCCTCCCTTCGCTTCCCTCCCTCCCTCCCTCCCTCCCTCCCTTCGCTTCTCTCCATCCCTCTCTCTCTCCATTCCCTCCTCTTCTTCTCTCTCTCTCTCTTTACCACCATCTGTTCCTTTGTTTTTCTCTCCTGTGTGCTGTTATTATTTGCCACTCTGGCAGGTTGGAGCATAGTGGCACACATACAGTACCATTTCAGATAGAAAATCAGACAAGGGAGACCAGGAAGTGCAGTAGAAGACAGAGCAGTCACAAAGAGATGGAGTGAGTGAAACAAAAAGTAAGAGACAGGACTGGAGAGTCATAAAGGGAGTAATGAATGATAAAGAAGGAGGGAAGCCTTTGATAACAGTAGCAGAGAGGAAGCTTTGGTCCTACCCCCTCTCCCGAACATAATCAATGCTCCAAAATCCCCCAAAGCAGATCCTCTTACAGCCCATCAAATATTCAGCCAAATATATATTTTGCAGAACTACTCCTGTGTACAAGGCCTGCACTGCCATTTGTAAATGGGATCTGCAGATCCCCTTCCCCACCCGGCCTATGTTGATTACACGGTTATTTACCCTGTCCTGTCCTGCCCTGTCCTGTTCTACTTACACCTGTTCAGACTGGGCACCTGACAGGGCATCTGTCAGGCAGTGAGGCAGGCAGGCCTGTGTTGGTGAGGGTTCAGGATGCCAGTCACTGCCAACAGAGCCAGAGGAGGGCCAGACAGGAGGGTCAGGGCCTGGGTGAGGGGTTGCATCTGCCTGCCATGCCCACTGGCCATGCCACAACACCCAGGAGACCAGAATACGACTGTATATAACATTAGACTAGAACAGGGGTTACCATTGTGTTCAGTATATTCTCCAATGCTAATAAGCTCCCAGAATGAGCCATACATCTTGAACTGTAGTTTTGCTTACTAGGAATGTTCCCATCAGTTTCCAAAATAATAGTGCAACAAATGTTTGCACATTGGTATCTGCATAGTCACTCTCTCTATTTCCCCTACCGCCTGAATGTACAAGGACAGCCTATTCTCTGTCCCACACATTAGAGTGGTGATATTTGCCAAGAAAATAAACCATTCATTTGGTAAATAAGAGGAATCATGCATTCTGAGAATTAATTATGAATAATGCATCCTACTTGTGCGTTGTTACCACTGGTAAAAACATTAAAACACTTGCTAGCAAACCATTTTCCTGGCAATTTATTTAGCTATTTATCTGTATTTTTGCCCTGGGTTGTCCTGATGTTTTACTTTCTCGTGTCATGCTACACACTGCATGTTTGACTGTGATGGAGTATGGCAGTAAATCCTATTTCCACAAATTAGACATGTACTTTAAATAGCACTGGAAGCATGCTAGATCTTCAGGCGGTGAACTGCAGGCCATGTACTGTACAGTACATACTGGCAAGCAAGCACAAGTTATGCTGATTATTGTGTACGTTAGGTTTGTGTTTTTCAGCTCATTTAAATTAACACAGTTCATTGTGCAATATAATCATATCATAGTCTTTCAATCTAAATTCCCCTTATCTGTCACAAACTATACAGCAATAAAGTTTGACTAGGCATCTTCTGTTTTTAGTACGGTGTGCTGAAGCTTTGACTAGGCATCTTCTGTTTTTAGTACGGTGTGCTGAAGCTTTGACTAGGCATCTT
This sequence comes from Oncorhynchus keta, assembly GCF_023373465.1. Lineage (NCBI taxonomy): Eukaryota > Metazoa > Chordata > Actinopteri > Salmoniformes > Salmonidae > Oncorhynchus > Oncorhynchus keta. The sequence goes on along the minus strand of NC_068430.1, from coordinate 24,248,356 downwards.
CTGTTTTTAGTACGGTGTGCTGAAGCTTTGACTAGGCATCTTCTGTTTTTAGTACGGTGTGCTGAAGCTTTGACTAGGCATCTTCTGTTTTTAGTACGGTGTGCTGAAGCTTTGACTAGGCATCTTCTGTTTTTAGTACGGTGCGCTGAAGCTTTGACTAGGCATCTTCTGTTTTTAGTACGGTGTGCTGAAGCTTTGACTAGGCATCTTCTGTTTTTAGTACGGTGTGCTGAAGCTTTGACTAGGCATCTTCTGTTTTTTACGGTTTGAAGCTTTGACTAGGCATCTTCTGTTTTTGTACGGTGTGCTGAAGCTTTGACTAGGCATCTTCTGTTTTTAGTACGGTGTGCTGAAGCTTTGACTAGGCATCTTCTGTTTTTAGTACGGTGCGCTGAAGCTTTGACTTACAGCACTTGTCATAAACATGAAGGAATAGTGAATAGAAATAGTGTTGATCTGTGATTGACGCGACTTTACAGCTATATCATTTTCACTATCATGTTTAATCATGAGCATACACATAAAATCACATTTGATTTGTCACATACTTTGTAAACAACAGGTGTACGTAGACTAACAAGGAAATGTGTACTCACGTGCCCTTCCCAACAATGCAGAGAGAAAAATACAATTAAATCATAGAAAGATAACACGAGGAATAAATACACAATCATCAGTATTGATAACTTGGCTATATACATGGGGTACCAGTACAGAGTCCATGTGCAAGGGTATGAGGTAATTGAGGTGGATATGTACTGTACGTATAGGTAGGGGTAAAGTGACTAGGCAACAGGATAAATAATAAGCAGTAGCAGCAGCGCATGAGTCAAAAGAGTTAGTACAAAATAGGGTCAATGCAGATAGTCCGGGAAGCTACACACTGAACAAAAATATAAACACAACATAAAACAATTTCAAAGATTTGACTGAGTTACAGTTCATATTAGGAAATAAGTGAATTTAACTAAATTGATTAGTTCTAATTTATGGATTTCACGTGACGGGGAATACAGATATGCATCTGTTCACAGATTCCTTTAAAAAAAAAGTAAGAAACCAGTCAGGAAACCAGTCAGTATCAGGTGTGACACATCTCCCTCGCATAGAGTTGCTCAGGCTGTTGATTGTGGCCTGTGGAATGTTGTCCCATTCCTCTTCATTGGCTGTGAAAAAATGATGGATATTGGCGGGAACTTGAACAAATTCATACACATCCATGCAAAGCATCCCAAACATGCTCAATGGTTGCCATGTCTGGTGAGTATGCAGGCCAAAAACTGGGACATTTTCAGCATTAAGGTATTGTGTACAGATCCTTGCGACATGGTACATGTATTATCATGCTCAAACTTGAGTATATGGCGATGGATGAATGGCACAACAATTAGCCTCTCATCACGGTATCTCTGTTCATTCAAATTGCCATTGATAAAATGCATTGTCTGTAGCTTATGCCTACCCATACCATAACACCACCACCACTACGGGGCACTCTGATCAACGTTGACAACCACTCGCGCACACAACATCACACACACTGTCTGCCATCTGCCCAGTACAGTTGAAACCGTAATTAATCCGTGAAGAGGGCACTTGTCCATACTGCCAGTGGCCATCGAAGATGAGCATTTTCCCACTGAAGTTGGTTACAATGCCAATCTGCAGTGAGGTCAAAACCCTGGAGAGGACGACGAGCACGCAGATGAGCTTCCCTGAGATAGTTTCTGATAGTTTGTGCAGACATTCTTTGGTTGTGCAAACCCACAGTTTTATCATTTGTTGGGGTGGCTGTTCTCAGAAGATCCCACAGGTGAAGAAGCCGGATGTGGAGTTCCTGGGCTGGCGTGGATACACGTAAAACTGGAGCAGCAGCATGGCCAGGTGGACTGGGGACAGCAAGGAGTCATCATGCCAGGTAGTCCTGAGGCATGGTCCTTGGGCTCAGGTCCTCCGAGAGAGAGAAAGAAAGAGAGAAAGAGAGAATTACAGGACACCGGATAAGACAGGAGAAGTACTCCAGATATAACAAACTGACCCTAGCCCCCGACACATAAACTACTGCAGCATAAATACTGGAGGCTGAGACAGGAAGGGTCAGGAGACACTGTGGCCCCATCTGATGATACCCCCGGACAGGGCCAAACAGGAAGGATATAACCCCACCCACTTTGCCAAAGCACAACCCCCACACCACTAGAGAGATATCTTCAACCACCAACTTACCATCCTGAGACAAGGCCGTGTATAGCCCACAAAGATCTCCACCACGGCACAACCCAAGGGGGGAGCGCCAACCCAGACAGGAAGATCACATCAGTGACTCAACCCATTCAAGTGACGCACCCCTCCTAGGGACAGCATGAAAGAGCACCAGTAAGTCAGTGACTCAGCCCCTGTAGTAGGGTTAGAGGCAGAGAATCCCAGTGTAAAGAGGGGAACCGGCCAGGCAGAGACAGCAAGGGCGGTTCATTGCTCCAGAGCCTTTCCATTCACCTTCACACTCCTGGGCCAGACTACACTCAATCATATGACCCATTGAAGAGATGAGTCTTCAGTAAACACTTAAAGGTTGAGACCGAGTTTGCGTCTCTCACATGGGTAGGCAGACCATTCCATAGAAATTGAGCTCTATAGGAGAAAGCCCTGCCTCCAGCTGTTTGCTTAGAAATTCTACGGACAATTAGGAGGCCTGCATCTTGTGACCGTAGTGTACGTGTAGGTATGTACGGCAGGACCAAATCAGAGAGATAGGTAGGAGCAAGCCCATGTAATGCTTTGTAGGTTAGCAGTAAAACCTTGAAATCAGCCCTTGCTTTGACAGGAAACCAGTGTAGAGAGGCTAGCACTGGAGTAATATGATCACATTTTCTGGTTCTAGCCAGGATTCTAGCAGCTGTATTTAACACTAACTGAAGTTTATTTAGTGCTTTATCCGGGTAGACGGAAAGTAGAGCATTGCAGTAGTCTAACCTAGAAGTAACAAAAGCATGGATTAATTTTTCTGCATAATTTTTGGACAGAACGCTTCTGATTTTTGCAATGTTACGTAGATGGAAACAAGCTGTCCTTGAAATGGTCTTGATATGTTCTTCAAAAGAGAGATCAGGGTCCAGAGTAACGCCGAGGTCCTTCACAGTTTTATTTGAGACGACTGTAGATTAATTGTCAGATTCAACAGAAGATCTCTTTGTTTCTTGGGACCTAGAACAAGCATCTCTGTTTTGTCAGAGTTTAAAAGTGCAGCCATCCACTTCCTTATGTCTGAAACACAGGCTTTTAGCAAGGGCAATTTTGGGGCTTCACCATGTTTCATTGAAATGTACAGATGATGCTGTTTAGCTTCTTGATATTCCACACCTGTCAGGTAGATGTATTATCTGAACAAAGGAGAAATGCTCACTAACAGGGATGAAAACAAATTAGGGCACAACATTTTAGAGAAATAAGCTTTTTGTGCATATGGAACATTTCTGAGATATTTAATTTCAGCTCATGACACATGGGACCAACACTTTACATGTTGCGTTTAAATTTTATATTCAATGTTTATGGTAAACTATTTAGCAGACTTATGGCTTGGGGGTAGAAGCTGTTCAGGGTCCTGTTGGTTCCAGACCTGTTGCATCGGTACAGCTTGCCGTGCAGTAGCAGAGAGAACAGTTGAGGGACACGTTGTTGTCCTGGCACCTCCTCCCTATAGGTTGTCTCATCATCGTTATTGATCAGGCCTACCACCATTGTGTCGTCAGCAAACTTAATGATGGTGTTGGAATCGTACACAGTCGTGGGTGAACAGGGAGTACAGGAGGGGACTAAGCAACCACCCCTAAGGGGACCCGTGTTGAGGGTCATCATGGCAGATGTGTTGTTGCCTACCCTCACCACCTGGGCGCAGCCTGTCAGGAAGTTAAGGATCCAGTTGCAGAGTGAGCTGTTCAGTTCCAAGGTCCTGAGCTTAGTGATGAGCTCGGAGGACACTTTGGTGTTGAACACCCCACTGTAGTCAATGAAAAGCACTCTCTTTTAGTTGTTCCTCTTGTGCAGGTGGGAGAGAGCAGTTTGGAGTGCAATAGAGATTGCGTCATATGTGGATCTGTTGGGGTGGAATGCGAATTGGAGAGGGTCCACAGTGTCTGAGGAATTAGTATTTATTTTCCAGTGACTGCACATTCGCCAATTGCAGTCTATTTGTTCAGCGATGTAATCTCATTATGAGGCTGCCTCGCCTGCCTTGCTTGCCTCGCCTGCCTCGCCTGCCTCGCCGCCTGCCTTGCTTGCCTCACCTGCCTCGCCTGCCTCGCCTGCCTCACCTGCCTCACCTGCCTCACCTGCCTCGCCTGCCTCACCGCCTGCCTCGCCTGCCTCGCCTGCCTCACCTGCCTCGCCGCCTGCCTCGCCTGCCTCGCGCCTGCCTGCCGCCTGCCTCACCTGCCTCACCTGCCTCGCCTGCCTCACCTGCCTCTTTCTCACCGCCTCGCCTTCTCGCCTTTTCACGTCCCGGGATTAGGTCCTGGTCCCAGAGTGAGCACAACGTCTAGAGCTGCTATCTCGTTGAAGTAAAAATCTTCATTCAAATCGAGGTTACTGATTGCTGGTCTGATGCAGAGACATTGTGTACAAAAAATGTTAAGATCAGCATTAAAAAAAAACACTGAAAATAGCCGAATTAAAATTCACCCGCACACACCCTTATCATACCCCATCTGAATTACAAATCACTTACATTACCTGCTTAGTTTTATTCTCTGGCACACACAAACATCACTGTAATAACAAATGCCTCTCTGGCTGCTTAAATCCCGTGGGACAAGCTGGCAGTGGCCAGTTAATGTTCATGTAGCTCCTTTGCCCCTTATCTGCCACACACGCCCGCTGCAGGGTTCCCATTTATCGGTGCTAGTCACATTGCTCGTCACATTGGCACCTCCTCTGGCAGCGCCATTGCTCCCATGCTCTGGCCATGGTAATGTAGCAGGCTGCTCCAAAAATGGCCCAGGTCAGCCTCCAGTCACTAATTGTTTGCAGCGATAACAGTTTGAAGACGCAACAGCTAGAAGCTCTGGGAGCAGACAGAGAATGGAAAGGAACTTAGTGAATCCCCAGTCATTTCAGCAACAATATCAAATCAAATTGTATTAGTCACAGTATGAAGTGTAATAGAGATTGCATCATCTGTGGATCTGTTAGGGTGGTATGCAAATTGAAGTGGGTCTAGGGTTTCTGGGATAATGGTGTTGATGTGAGCCATGACCAGCCTTTCAAATCACTTCATGGCTTCAGATGTGAGCGCTACGGGTTGGTAGTCATTTAGGAAGGTTACCTTAGTGTTCTTGGGCACAGGGACTATGGTGGTCTGCTTAAAACATGTTGATATTACAGACTTGGACAGGAGAGGTTGAAAATGTCAGTGAAGACACTTGCCAGTTGGTCAGCGTATGCTCGCAGTACACGCCCTGGTAATCCATCTGGCCCTGCGGCCTTGTGAATGTTGACCTGTTTAAAGGTCTTACTCACATCGGCTGCGGAGAACGTGATCATAGAGTCGTCTGGAACAGCTGATGCTCTCAAGCATGTTTCAGTGTTATTTCGATGCAAGCATAGAAGTTATTTAGCTCGTCTGGTAGGCTTGTGTCACTGGGCAGCTCTCGGCTGTGCTTCCCTTTGTAGTCTGTAATGGATTGCAAGCCCTGCCACATCTGATGAGTGTCTGAGCTGGTGTAGTACGATTCAATCTTAGCCCTGTATTGACTCTTTGCCTTTTTGATGGTTCGTCAGAGGAAATAGTAGGATTTCTTGTAAGCTTCCAGGTTAGGGTCCCGCTCCCTAAAAGTGGCAGCTCTAGCCTTTAGCTCAGTGCGGATGTTGCCTGTAATCCATGGCTTCTGGTTGGGGTATGTACGTATGGTCAACTTGGGGACAACGTCATTGATGCACTTATTGATGAAGCCAATGACTGATGTGGTGTACTCCTCAATGCCATCGGAAGAATTCCGGAGCATATTCCAGTCAGTGCTAGCCAAACAGTCCTGTAGCTTAGCATCTGCTTCATCTGACCACATTTTTTATTGACTGACTCACTGGTGCTTCCTGGTTTAGTTTTTGCTTGAAAGCAGGAATCAGGAGGATGGAATTATGGTCAGATTTGCCAAATGGAGGGTGAGGGAGAGCTTCCTATGTGTCTCTGTGTGTGAAGTAAAGGTGGTCTAGAATTATTTTCCCTCTGGTTGCACATTTAGCATGCTGATATAAATTTGGTAAAACGGATTTAAGTGTCCATGCATTAAGGTCCCCGGCCGCTAGAAGTGCCTCCTCTGGATGAGCGTTTTCCTGATTGCTTATGGTGGAATACAGCTCATTGAGTGCGGTCTTAGTGGCAGCATCAGTCTGCAGTGGTATGTAGACAGCTACGAAAATACAGATGAAAACTCTCTAGGTAGATAGTGTGGTCTACAGCTTTTCATGAGATACTTTACCTCAGGTGTACAAAACTTCGAGACATCCTTAGATATCGTGCACCAGCTGTTGTTTCCAAGTATGTATCGTCCGACCCCCCTTGTCTTACCAGACGCCAGTGTTCTATCCTGCCGATACAGCATATAACCAGTCAGCTGTATGTTGATAATGTCGTCGTTCAGGCATGACTTTGTGAAGCATAAGATATTACAGTTTTTAATGTCCCTTTGGTAGTTCAATCTTCCTCATAGGTTGTTGATTTTATTTTCTAATGACGTTAGCTAGTAGAATGGAAGGCAGTGGGGGTTTATTGTCATTCACGTCGGGCACGCCGGACTCGTTAAAGGAAACAAAAGCTTCTGCCAGTTCGAGGTGAGTAATCGCTGTTCTGATGTCCAGAAGTTATTTTCGGTCATAAGAGACGGTAGCAGCAACATTATGAACAGAATAAGTAAAGAAATAAGTTACAAACAAAGCAAAAAAACTAACAAAAAACACAGTTGGTTAGGAGCACGTAAAACGTCAGCCATCTTAATATATATAATATAATAAAAATATCTTCTCCGGCGTCATGATACAATATCAGCTCCACACCAGCCACACCCGCCCTGCAAATGAATCATTAAAGCTCATGATTGTTTGATTGAACGTTTGATTAAATTCATGTCCTGTGTTGTTGTATTTGCTGTTTAAGACAGTGTGACTAACATAATTCATGATCACGCCATCACCTGAAGGCTAACCGAGTGGGTTAGCCAATAAGATCTTGTCATACTATCATAATATGTCCCTCTGGGAAATGTAGTTACATTACATGAATGAACCACGCTCTCATTTAAAGAAACACATATGATGAATAATGTATTGGGAATGGGGTTGGAAATAGCATGGCCATTGCTCTACAAAGTCTGTTTAATGAATGTCACGATACTCACTGTTATACAATATGTGATACTGGACCCTTGTGATACTGGTCTCTACATTATACCAAGTAAAATGCCAGAAAGGTTTGTTGTCCATCCATGATAATCCCATTTCAGAGAGCTGAGCTGAATAGTCATGTACATTTCACTGCGTATGACAGAATCCGTTGTTCATCAGAAGATTACCATCCTCACTGAACATGAATACACCCCCCATTTCCAGGATTTGGCTGGAGGGTAATACAAATTGGACTTGACAATAGATGACTGAAAAGCCAAAGTAGCTGTGTTTCCTGGGTTGATTTTCCCCCCTCAGGTTGTGATTGTGTAAACTGCCGGGGAGTGTGATGATGGACCGGAGGAGACACACAGTTTGCCAATGCAAGTGGACTCTCGGGATCCACTGAGCTTAGAAAATAAACAATAGGATACTTAAAATACACCTCACCTCTCTCTCTCTCTCTCTCTCTCTCTCTCTCTCTCTCTCTCTCTCTCTCTCTCTCTCTCTCTCCTCTCTCTCTCTCTCTCACCCACTTTATCATTCTCCAATGGTCCCTCTCACTAACTCCAATTCCCCCCCCCCCTCCATGTCACCCATATCTCCGATTCTTTCACACTCCCTCCATTCTGTCTGTCCTCATTTTAGTATCAATCTCTCTCGCTCCCTCCTGCTTTCTCTCTCTATCACTTCTTCTCTCATTAGCATGTTAATCTGTAGTTAGTCCTGTCCTCAGGGCTACCAACCTCATAAGCTACCCAGAGATGAAAGGGACCAAACGCCATGGGCAATTTATCCACCAATCAAACATTCAGGCCAGATACCTGCAGACAGAGAGACACACCCCTCTCAGGGACACCTTATTAGTACCTGTATAACAGAATATTACATATGGAATATGACAAAGACAAAAACCCTTTCTTCTATAGTATGACAAGTTTTTTTTTACTATTAATTGTCTTATCATGTAGTCCCAGTGTACATCCTTCTGTAAAAGAGAGGTGACTCTCAATAACCCACCTGAATGTATAAAGGTTATTGAATGGGGCCAATGCTGCTGCCGTTCCACTCTCATCCTGCACAGGCTTGTGTTCAGGTGATGGCTTTTGGCTTAAAGGAGGGCAGAGTTCCTCTATTTCCTGCAGGGTTGTCTCTTCTCCACAGCAGTGGTAATTGTATACATGGTGTGCTGTGCAATTTTTCAGTGAAATAATGGTGACCTGAGATGGGCTGTCTCATCTATTCCTTTCCAAAGCCTGACTGGACCTGCAGTGTCAGGCTCTGGCCACTAGTGAGCAGCGCCGCGCAAATTGTCCTCAAATATTGATTCTGTTGCAGAGCCGTGCAGGACGGATTCAGGTGCATGGCTCATCTACAGTCTATAGCCCACTAAACCTACCTCCAGAGAGCAGGGGAGAGGAGGAGAGTCAGAGAGAGAGAATGAGCGGAGGGAGGCGGGAAAGCGGGCCATCGTCTAGCTTACTGTTGCACAGTAGACATACAATATACTTGAAGTGTGTGTGTGTGTGTGCGTGCGTGCGTGCGTGCGTGCGTGTGTGCTTGCATGCGTGCGTGTGTGTGTTGACTTTAAATGGACCATTGGAGTTGAGAGAGAGGGCAGAGAGAGTGTGGCATTGCGACAATAAGGGCCCTTACACATTAGAGCCTAAAAATACATGTCAGTGGTCCTGAGAGAGGGCTAGTGCTATCCAGGCCTGGGTAATGAGAGAGTGGAGCTGCCACTAGCCATGCTGTCCCCAGCTCCCTTTGGCCTAGGGCTTAGCATTGGAAATGCACTATCGCAGATAGATTTATCATACCTCTCAAAGCAGCCAGTCTGAAGGGCCTCTCCTCTCACCCTGAGAAGAGCAGCCATCAGAAAGAGTGAGAGAGAGTGAGAGTGAGAGTGAGAGATAGGTCCAGGGCACCAAAGGTTGAGAGGGCTGTTTATGCACCGTTATGCTAAACACACAGTAATGAGGCCTGTGGGGGGAAAACATGTTGGATGAAAATGCAAGCAAACAGCGGGCTGTAAAATTAAACATTACCATAGATATTGTTCAAAATGTGGATGGAGAGAAGGGTTAGTTATTAAAAACATGTTGTTTCCTTGTCAAACTGAAACACGACACAAGCAGAAGCATGTTTTAATGGTTTATGGGTGCTCTATTTTACAGTTTACATAAGAGATGTCAAGGGTATCACTGACTTTCAGTTTTCAAATGTTTCTGGACAGAACTAGAGACATGGAAGCACATGTTTCTAGTCCACAGTTATTGACAAGCACTATAAAAGGCTCTTTAGGGTTAGTTAAATCAAATGACACATTTCATTTATTTGATGAATAATTAGAAAGTATGATTTGGACTGCTGGAGGGGGGGGGCAAGGACACCCCAGCTCCGCTAAAACCATTGACAATCGCATGCCGTTTTCAAGGGATTGTTAAGTAAATGTTAACTATTTGGTTGTAATATCATCACCTCTTGAAGAACATAGTCAGAACTACAAATGTCTGATTATTCCATGCAAAACAATTGCGCACATTTAGCTCTAGATCAACAAAATGATACAGCAATAACTGCATGCTTTTCATTGATCATTACCTTTCAGATAGCCAACAAGAGGGTAGCCCCACGATGTCTCTCAATATTTATTGGCCAACATTAATTGGATATTTGAGTGATATAAAAGTGAACTTTACCTGACAAGTCTGAGTGGTTTAGGTTCATTTCCCATCCTTTGTAGGTTCTGCATTTGCCGATGTACTGTTAGCTGATAATGTTAACTTTGCAAGCTCCCGGTAGAAACTTTGTGCAGTTTGTTAAACATAATGTTAAGTACACCTAATGTACCTTTTCCGGCAACCAACGTAGGCATACCTAGCGAAGTTAGCTAACTATAGCTTATTATCCCCTCTTCAACATTGTTTTTATCACAATTGCGGCTGACAGACATGATAGGCTACATTGATTGATGAACCACATCAAATTGGCTAGCTAGCTAATAACAGATCATGTCAATATGGCTGTTTAACAAGCTTACTTTCAGGAGATAAACTAGGTGGCTAGCTATATCCAAATAGTGTGTGATTTGCTCGCCATCTATAGTGGTGATGGCAGTAACGTAAGTCCGACCGACAATTTTACCAGGACGATGTCAAGCTCTTTCCAAAAGCCTAATCTCTGACAAAGCAAGCAAGAGTGATATATTGTTTGCTTAGCTAGCTAGTTATTTTCCAAATGGATAGACTACTCTGATGTTAGATCTAAATGTGGAATCATGGGAAATGTGTAGTTGTGACTATGCTCTTCAGGAGGGGATGATATTTAAACCAAATAGTTCTAACATTTATTTAACAATCCCTTGAAAACAGCACATAGCCAAATCGAACGCTCTGCACCGTATTGTGACGTTTTACTTATAACGACCTATAGAATGAAATATATTCAAAGTTAACTATCCCTTCAATCTGAGCCACGGATTAACAAGTATTATAATAAGCAAATCTACCAGGGAGAAGGGCAGTGGCATTTCTACTTCAACATCAGAGGCAGAACTCTTACAAAATATCTTCCTCTCTTTAATTTCATGTGACATCTACAGAAAAAAAACTAGAAATAACTAGAAAAACAAAACATTCCGTAAACGGTTTTCAACTAGTGCAAATATCTTACATGAATTGTTTATATGTTATGATCCTACTTAGCAACCCTAATTAGAACTGCAAAATGACTCTCAGAAAACATCTCCATCGTAGTGACTTGACCCACAAGAGTCATTTGACAATTATGTGCAATTCACAAGTGATGAGCTCCACCCCCCTCCCAGCTCATGAATAGAAAGTAATCCTGATAGAGCAGCAACATTCCACTCTCTAGTTGGAGTCATTCAGGATCCAGTCCAACAACCCTAGAATCACACTCTAACACAGTCTTTCTGCAGCTCTGGCGGCAACACATGTCCACAAATACTTAGTCAAAACAGCCATCCATTACAACTCCTCAGACACTGGTCAAAACCACCTGTCTTTGGATTTCCCCATCTCTATTAACAGGCAAAAGTATTCCGACATGGTCTTCTCGAAATTCTTCAGACGTAGTGTTTACTGACCATAAAGTATGCCCCCTGGGTATCCATAAAGTATGCCCCCTGGGTATCCATAAAGTATGCCCCCTGGGTATCCATAAAGTATGCCCCCTGGGTATCCATAAAGTATGCCCCCTGGGTATCCATAAAGTATGCCCCTGGGTATGCCCCTGGGTATTCATAAAGTATGCCCCCTGGGTATCCATAAAGTATGCCCCTGGGTATCCATAAAGTATGCCCCCTGGGTATCCCCCCTGGGTATCCATAAACTCAGTAGTCCATAGTTGTTTTGAGCTGTATGTGTGACACTTTACCCCAGTGTCTCTGTCAATCAGAGTGTGTTCTTAATGGTTCTGTAGTTTGTCACACCTTGGTATGATGGGATGACTAACAGTCTTCCCTTCATCGTCAGTCTAAGTGTCTCAGTTATGATTGCCATCCTTTCTTTACATATGGAGTTAACAGTTGAGAGACTTGGTGATGTCGCTGCTCAGCGATTCTCTTGCTATCGTGTGACCTAGAAAAAAGAAAGCAAAGCAGAGTAGATAAGAGAGTTGAACCAATGACACAGAAACAATTATCTTTGAGTGACAGAGCTTGCACCTCTACAATATAAAACCTCTGACAGCCCCTCCCACCGCTCACATGATGTTTGAGGGAACTGACGTCTATGAACCAGTGTATCTCCACTGTTAGTGATATCCTTCATTCTACAGGACCATCAGAGCTAGACGCCCTCAGGCATCTACACCCCTGCAACGTGGGAGTGAGAGAGACAGACAGAAAAGAAAGAGAGTCTGCGTCACACAGAGGAACGCAGAGAAAGATAGAGAGAGGGAAAGAAGGTCACAGATAGACGGAGGGAGAGAAAGAGGGAGACAGTCGCTGGAAGGAAGAGCTGTTGCCGTGGCTTCGGCTTCGTTGCAGAAATCTCCTGTGACATCTGCCACCAAGTCTCTTAGTAACTGTGCTCCTCTTCCACATTGAACAAATGCAGAATGAATTTCCACTGATGCAGCACGGTTCTTCCTCGCCCTCCCTCCCCTCTTCTTAATAGCTGATTGGTTAGACAGTCAGAGAGAGAGAGATAGAGAAAGCGATAGAGGATGGTGATGACTTTACCTATCAGTTTTTCAGTGGTTCAAAGGCCCAGGGTCATTAATTCTAACGGTAGTCTCTTAGCGGCCATTCATCCCTCCGTCTTTCCCCTCACCAATATAATTAGGACTCTTAAATTGAAAGCCTCCCTGGAACCCGTAGTCATAATGCATTCTAATGAATGTGACAGATGTTCCGCTGTTATTCCGTCTCTCTGAGCAATTACTCTTATGGTGCCTGTGTGCTCCCCACAACTATTTTTCTTTTTATATTTCACCTGTGAGTAAACCACACCTGCTCCACACCACGTCCGTCAGTCAGTCCCGCAAATTAACTTCAACACATTAACAGATTAGAAAGGCTGTGAAGGATCTTCATTCAAATCAAATTGTCTCATATGAATAGCAATGATTACCATACTGCTTGAGAGTATGTGCAGCTTTGTTTTCTCTCTGACATTCATTTTCCATCCCTCTTGTCACATCTTTACAGAAGATTAACAAATAATGCTCACTTGATGCTCCACAGACGATTGGTTAATTTTTTCCAGTCTTCCTGTTTATGAAACATAAAGTGGGTCTTTTTGTGGTTATTTCTGATCAAACCATTCTGTGTTTAGAGGATTAGCCTAATACACTACCGTACCTACACTTCTGCCCCAACTTTGCCATCTTTAAAAAAAATGAAAACCAGTGTAAGCTTCCTCACCCTGATAGTTTCTTTACGAAACATTCATTAAGACAAAATTATGTATGGGGAAAAAGGGTGTAAATTGAATGGACATCAAACTTTACCCAAGCTGGAGAATGTGAGAACTGTCAGAACATTTCCTAAGTACTTTGTGGACTTCATGGGTTCCTCAAGGGACACTTTCTGCTGTAAATACTGATAGGATGTCTTTTGTTGTTGTTTTCAGACTGCATATTGATGAGCGGCCCCCATAATAACAACATCCCCTTCAAAATCCCTTTAAGCTAGAGATATGTTTTTAGCATGGGCTGCTTCCCAATATATCATATCCACCGGTCACCCTTCCAGTGCGGTAAAAGGTGTTAGAGCTAAAGCAGTGTTTGTCAGACCATGAGACATCCCGAAAGTCTCCACAAAAAATGTCTGTAGCATCCTAACGGTTTGGCCTGCAAAGTATTATAACCCCTATTGGAAAGATAATACTCTCCCACAAACATCATGATGGACTTCTCTCCCACAAACATCATGATGGACTTCTCTCCCACAAACATCATGATGGACTTCTCTCCCACAAACATCATGATGGACTTCTCTCCCACAAACATCATGATGGACTTCTCTCCCACAAACATCATGATGGACTTCTCTCCCACAAACATCATGATGGACTTCTCTCCCACAAACATCATGATGGACTTCTCTCCCACAAACATCATGATGGACTTCTCTCCCACAAACATCATGATGGACTTCTCTCCCACAAACATCATGGACTTCTCTCCCACAAACATCACGGGACTTGTCTGAAGCTGGTACAGCCGATCTGTCACCTTCTGTCTGTAGCATCCGAAACATGGAATGGTGGGTCTCTCACAAGTTATTTTGCTCTAGGACGGCCACTAGCCTCACAAGACTAGTCTGAAGGTAGCTGGGTATCGGTTAAACCATGTTATGGAAGTATATATGGAGATAGTTTAGTGCCTATAATGCAGGGTTAAATACATGTAAAATATATATATACTGTATATATCGTTTCCTGACCTAAATAGCTAAATGATCCATGGTATTACCATCTTAAAACAATTCCATATGTTAGCTTAGTAGAACTCCCCCCACAGCTTACAATCTGAAGGAATAATGAAGGAATGTTATTTTGTAAATTAATTAGTGCCTAAATAATACTCATACAGTAGAAACTTAAGCTCAAGTATTCTTCAGTTACACCTTCAGTAAGGACAAAATTGTGACAAGCCAAGGACCGACAAGGTCTCTTATTCGCCCCGTCATCCACACACACACACACAGTGGAAAAGGACCCAGTCTTCTCACCTTGGTGGTTTTGACTTTGTTCCCAGTACTGCATGACCAGCCTGTGAGGTCAGGGAGCACCTTACACTCCTCTCCCTCCATGCAGGGGTTCATCTGACACCACCACTTCTGAATCACGATGGAGGCTGGAGGACGGGACAGGAGAGAGAGAGAGCACTGAGAGACCTGATACTGAGAGGATGGAAAGTACAGGGCAGAGCAGTGTGCGGGAGAGAGAGAGAGCACTGAGAGACCTGATACTGAGAGGATGTAAAGTACAGGGCAGAGCAGTGTGCGGGAGAGAGAGAGAGAGAGCACTGAGAGGATGGAAAGTACAGGGCAGAGCAGTGTGCGGGAGAGAGAGAGAGCACTGAGAGACCTGATACTGAGAGGATGGAAAGTACAGGGCAGAGCAGTGTGCGGAAGAGAGGGAGAGAGAGAGAGCACTGAGAGACCTGCTACTGAGAGGATGGAAAGTACAGGGCAGAGCAGTGTGCGGGAGAGAGAGAGAGCACTGAGAGACCTGATACTGAGAGGATGTAAAGTACAGGGCAGAGCAGTGTGCGGGAGAGAGAGAGAGAGCACTGAGAGACCTGATACTGAGAGGATGGAAAGTACAGGGCAGAGCAGTGTGCGGGAGAGAGAGAGAGAGAGAGCACTGAGAGGATGGAAAGTACAGGGCAGAGCAGTGTGCGGGAGAGAGAGAGAGCACTGAGAGACCTGATACTGAGAGGATGGAAAGTACAGGGCAGAGCAGTGTGCGGAAGAGAGGGAGAGAGAGAGAGCACTGAGAGACCTGCTACTGAGAGGATGGAAAGTATAGGGCAGAGCAGTGTGCAGGAGAGAGAGAGAGAGAGAGAGAGAGAGAGAGAGAGAGAGAGAGAGAGAGAGAGAGAGAGAGAGAGAGAGAGAGAGACCTGATACTGAGAGGATGGAAAGTATAGGGCAGAGCAGTGTGCAGGAGAGAGAGAGAGAGAGAGAGAGAGAGAGAGAGAGAGAGAGAGAGAGAGAGAGAGAGAGCACTGAGAGACCTGATACTGAGAGGATGGAAAGTATAGGGCAGAGCAGTGTGCAGGAGAGAGAGAGAGAGAGAGAGAGAGCACTGAGAGGATGGAAAGTACAGGGCAGAGCAGTGTGCAGGGAGAGAGAGAGAGAGAGAGAGAGAGAGAGAGAGAGAGAGAGAGAGCACTGAGAGGATGGAAAGTACAGGGCAGAGCAGTGTGCGGGAGAGAGAGAGAGCACTGAGAGACCTGATACTGAGAGGATGGAAAGTATAGGGCAGAGCAGTGTGCAGGAGAGAGAGAGAGAGAGAGAGAGAGAGAGAGAGAGAGAGAGAGAGAGAGAGAGAGAGAGAGAGAGAGAGAGAGAGCACTGAGAGACCTGATACTGAGAGGATGGAAAGTACAGGGCAGAGCAGTGTGCGGGAGAGAGAGAGAGCACTGAGAGACCTGATACTGAGAGGATGGAAAGTACAGGGCAGAGCAGTGTGCAGGAGAGAGAGAGAGAGAGCACTGAGAGACCTGATACTGAGAGGATGGAAAGTACAGGGCAGAGTAGTGTGCGGGAGAGAGACAGAGAGAGAGAGCACTTAGAGACCTGATACTGAGAGGATGGAAAGTACAGGGCAGAGCAGTGTGCAGGAGAGAGAGAGAGAGAGAGAGAGAGAGAGAGAGAGAGAGAGAGAGAGAGAGAGCTCTGAGAGACCTGATACTGAGAGGATGGAAAGTACAGGGCAGAGCAGTGTGCAGGAGAGAATAGATTCTATAGAGAGGAGAGTAATCTGGAAGTAGGAGTAGATTGGCTCAGCCACAGTCAGTATGTTTTTATACATTGATACGGCACAAAAGCAGACGTCCACCTGTTAAAACCACAAAAGCAGATGTCCACCTGTTAAAACCACAAAAGCAGATGTCCACCTGTTAAAACCACAAAAGCAGATGTCCACCTGTTAAAACCACAAAAGCAGATGTCCACCTGTTAAAACCACAAAAGCAGATGTCCACCTGTTAAAACCACAAAAGCAGATGTCCACCTGTTAAAACCACAAAAGCAGACGTCCACCTGTTAAAACCACAAAAGCAGAGGTCCACCTGTTAAAACCACAAAAGCAGATGTCCACCTGTTAAAACCACAAAAGCAGAGGTCCACCTGTTAAAACCACAAAAGCAGATGTCCACCTGTTAAAACCACAAAAGCAGATGTCCACCTGTTAAAACCACAAAAGCAGATGTCCACCTGTTAAAACCACAAAAGCAGATGTCCACCTGTTAAAACCACAAAAGCAGACGTCCACCTGTTAAAACCACAAAAGCAGACGTCCACCTGTTAAAACCACAAAAGCAGATGTCCACCTGTTAAAACCACAAAAGCAGATGTCCACCTGTTAAAACCACAAAAGCAGATGTCCACCTGTTAAAACCACAAAAGCAGATGTCCACCTGTTAAAACCACAAAAGCAGATGTCCCCTGTTAAAACCACAAAAGCAGAGGTCCACCTGTTAAAACCACAAAAGCTGACGTCCACCTGTTAAAACCACAAAAGGAGACGTCCACCTGTTAAAACCACAAAAGGAGACGTCCACCTGTTAAAACCACAAAAGCAGATGTCCACCTGTTAAAACCACAAAAGCAGATGTCCACCTGTTAAAACCACAAAAGCAGATGTCCACCTGTTAAAACCACAAAAGGAGACGTCCACCTGTTAAAACCACAAAAGCAGACGTCCACCTGTTAAAACCACAAAAGCAGATGTCCACCTGTTAAAACCACAAAAGCAGACGTCCACCTGTTAAAACCACAAAAGGAGACGTCCACCTGTTAAAACCACAAAAGCAGACGTCCACCTGTTAAAACCACAAAAGCAGATGTCCCCCTGTTAAAACCACAAAAGCAGATGTCCCCTGTTAAAACCACAAAAGCAGATGTCCCCCTGTTAAAACCACAAAAGCAGATGTCCACCTGTTAAAACCACAAAAGCAGACGTCCCCATGTTAAAACCACAAAAGCAGACGTCCCCATGTTAAAACCACAAAAGCAGATGTCCCCCTGTTAAAACCACAAAAGCAGATGTCCCCCTGTTAAAACCACAAAAGCAGACGTCCACCTGTTAAAACCACAAAAGCAGACGTCCACCTGTTAAAACCACAAAAGCAGATGTCCACCTGTTAAAACCACAAAAGCAGACGTCCACCTGTTAAAACCACAAAAGGAGACGTCCACCTGTTAAAACCACAAAAGGAGACGTCCACCTGTTAAAACCACAAAAGCAGATGTCCACCTGTTAAAACCACAAAAGCAGACGTCCACCTGTTAAAACCACAAAAGCTGACGTCCACCTGTTAAAACCACAAAAGGAGACGTCCACCTGTTAAAACCACAAAAGGAGACGTCCACCTGTTAAAACCACAAAAGCAGATGTCCACCTGTTAAAACCACAAAAGCAGACGTCCCCCTGTTAAAACCACAAAAGCAGACGTCCACCTGTTAAAACCACAAAAGCAGATGTCCACCTGTTAAAACCACAAAAGCAGACGTCCCCCTGTTAAAACCACAAAAGGAGACGTCCACCTGTTAAAACCACAAAAGCAGAGGTCCACCTGTTAAAACCACAAAAGGAGACGTCCACCTGTTAAAACCACAAAAGCAGAGGTCCACCTGTTAAAACCACAAAAGGAGACGTCCACCTGTTAAAACCACAAAAGCAGATGTCCACCTGTTAAAACCACAAAAGCAGATGTCCACCTGTTAAAACCACAAAAGCAGATGTCCACCTGTTAAAACCACAAAAGCAGATGTCCACCTGTTAAAACCACAAAAGCAGATGTCCACCTGTTAAAACCACAAAAGCAGATGTCCACCTGTTAAAACCACAAAAGCAGATGTCCACCTGTTAAAACCACAAAAGCAGATGTCCACCTGTTAAAACCACAAAAGCAGATGTCCACCTGTTAAAACCACAAAAGCAGATGTCCACCTGTTAAAACCACAAAAGCTGACGTCCACCTGTTAAAACCACAAAAGGAGACGTCCACCTGTTAAAACCACAAAAGCAGAGGTCCACCTGTTAAAACCACAAAAGGAGACGTCCACCTGTTAAAACCACAAAAGCAGATGTCCACCTGTTAAAACCACAAAAGCAGATGTCCACCTGTTAAAACCACAAAAGCAGATGTCCACCTGTTAAAACCACAAAAGCAGATGTCCACCTGTTAAAACCACAAAAGCAGATGTCCACCTGTTAAAACCACAAAAGCAGATGTCCACCTGTTAAAACCACAAAAGCAGATGTCCACCTGTTAAAACCACAAAAGCAGATGTCCACCTGTTAAAACCACAAAAGCAGATGTCCACCTGTTAAAACCACAAAAGCAGATGTCCACCTGTTAAAACCACAAAAGCAGACGTCCACCTGTTAAAACCACAAAAGCAGACGTCCCCCTGTTAAAACCACAAAAGCAGATGTCCACCTGTTAAAACCACAAAAGCAGACGTCCCCCTGTTAAAACCACAAAAGCAGACGTCCACCTGTTAAAACCACAAAAGCAGACGTCCCCTGTTAAAACCACAAAAGCAGAGGTCCACCTGTTAAAACCACAAAAGGAGACGTCCACCTGTTAAAACCACAAAAGCAGACGTCCACCTGTTAAAACCACAAAAGCAGATGTCCCCTGTTAAAACCACAAAAGCAGAGGTCCACCTGTTAAAACCACAAAAGCAGACGTCCCCTGTTAAAACCACAAAAGCAGAGGTCCACCTGTTAAAACCACAAAAGCAGACGTCCACCTGTTAAAACCACAAAAGCAGATGTCCCCTGTTAAAACCACAAAAGCAGATGTCCACCTGTTAAAACCACAAAAGCAGAGGTCCACCTGTTAAAACCACAAAAGCAGACGTCCCCTGTTAAAACCACAAAAGCAGATGTCCACCTGTTAAAACCACAAAAGCAGACGTCCACCTGTTAAAACCACAAAAGCAGATGTCCCCCTGTTAAAACCACAAAAGCAGACGTCCACCTGTTAAAACCACAAAAGCAGACGTCCCCTGTTAAAACCACAAAAGCAGACGTCCCCTGTTAAAACCACAAAAGCAGAGGTCCACCTGTTAAAACCACAAAAGCAGAGGTCCACCTGTTAAAACCACAAAAGCAGATGTCCCCTGTTAAAACCACAAAAGCAGAGGTCCACCTGTTAAAACCACAAAAGCAGACGTCCCCTGTTAAAACCACAAAAGCAGACGTCCACCTGTTAAAACCACAAAAGCAGACGTCCACCTGTTAAAACCACAAAAGCAGATGTCCCCTGTTAAAACCACAAAAGGAGACGTCCACCTGTTAAAACCACAAAAGGAGACGTCCACCTGTTAAAACCACAAAAGCAGACGTCCACCTGTTAAAACCACAAAAGCAGACGTCCACCTGTTAAAACCACAAAAGCAGATGTCCCCTGTTAAAACCACAAAAGCAGACGTCCACCTGTTAAAACCACAAAAGCAGAGGTCCACCTGTTAAAACCACAAAAGCAGACGTCCACCTGTTAAAACCACAAAAGCAGAGGTCCACCTGTTAAAACCACAAAAGCAGAGGTCCACCTGTTAAAACCACAAAAGCAGATGTCCACCTGTTAAAACCACAAAAGCAGATGTCCACCTGTTAAAACCACAAAAGCAGAGGTCCACCTGTTAAAACCACAAAAGCAGAGGTCCACCTGTTAAAACCACAAAAGCAGAGGTCCACCTGTTAAAACCACAAAAGCAGAGGTCCACCTGTTAAAACCACAAAAGCAGAAGTCCACCTGTTAAAACCACAAAAGCAGATGTCCACCTGTTAAAACCACAAAAGCAGATGTCCCCTGTTAAAACCACAAAAGCAGACGTCCACCTGTTAAAACCACAAAAGCAGACGTCCACCTGTTAAAACCACAAAAGCAGAGGTCCACCTGTTAAAACCACAAAAGCAGATGTCCCCCTGTTAAAACCACAAAAGCAGACGTCCACCTGTTAAAACCACAAAAGCAGACGTCCCCATGTTAAAACCACAAAAGCAGATGTCCCCCTGTTAAAACCACAAAAGCAGACGTCCACCTGTTAAAACCACAAAAGCAGACGTCCACCTGTTAAAACCACAAAAGCAGATGTCCACCTGTTAAAACCACAAAAGCAGATGTCCACCTGTTAAAACCACAAAAGCAGATGTCCACCTGTTAAAACCACAAAAGCAGACGTCCACCTGTTAAAACCACAAAAGCAGACGTCCACCTGTTAAAACCACAAAAGCAGACGTCCACCTGTTAAAACCACAAAAGCAGACGTCCACCTGTTAAAACCACAAAAGCAGACGTCCACCTGTTAAAACCACAAAAGCAGACGTCCACCTGTTAAAACCACAAAGCAGATGTCCACCTGTTAAAACCACAAAGGAGACGTCCACCTGTTAAAACCACAAAAGCAGACGTCCCCTGTTAAAACCACAAAAGCAGACGTCCCCATGTTAAAACCACAAAAGCAGACGTCCCCTGTTAAAACCACAAAAGCAGACGTCCACCTGTTAAAACCACAAAAGCAGATGTCCACCTGTTAAAACCACAAAAGCAGATGTCCACCTGTTAAAACCACAAAAGCAGAGGTCCACCTGTTAAAACCACAAAAGCAGATGTCCACCTGTTAAAACCACAAAAGCAGATGTCCACCTGTTAAAACCACAAAAGCAGATGTCCACCTGTTAAAACCACAAAAGCAGACATCCACCTGTTAAAACCACAAAAGCAGATGTCCACCTGTTAAAACCACAAAAGCAGATGTCCACCTGTTAAAACCACAAAAGCAGATGTCCACCTGTTAAAACCACAAAAGCAGATGTCCACCTGTTAAAACCACAAAAGCAGATGTCCACCTGTTAAAACCACAAAAGCAGATGTCCACCTGTTAAAACCACAAAAGCAGACGTCCACCTGTTAAAACCACAAAAGCAGATGTCCACCTGTTAAAACCACAAAAGCAGACGTCCCCCTGTTAAAACCACAAAAGCAGACGTCCCCCTGTTAAAACCACAAAAGCAGATGTCCACCTGTTAAAACCACAAAAGCAGACGTCCCCCTGTTAAAACCACAAAAGCAGACGTCCACCTGTTAAAACCACAAAAGCAGATGTCCACCTGTTAAAACCACAAAAGCAGATGTCCACCTGTTAAAACCACAAAAGCAGACGTCCCCCTGTTAAAACCACAAAAGCAGACGTCCCCCTGTTAAAACCACAAAAGCAGATGTCCACCTGTTAAAACCACAAAAGCAGATGTCCACCTGTTAAAACCACAAAAGCAGATGTCCACCTGTTAAAACCACAAAAGCAGATGTCCACCTGTTAAAACCACAAAAGCTGACGTCCACCTGTTAAAACCACAAGGAGACGTCCACCTGTTAAAACCACAAAAAGACGTCCACCTGTTAAAACCACAAAAGCAGATGTCCACCTGTTAAAACCACAAAAGCAGACGTCCACCTGTTAAAACCACAAAAGCAGACGTCCCCTGTTAAAACCACAAAAGCAGATGTCCACCTGTTAAAACCACAAAAGCAGACGTCCACCTGTTAAAACCACAAAAGCAGACGTCCACCTGTTAAAACCACAAAAGCAGATGTCCACCTGTTAAAACCACAAAAGCAGACGTCCACCTGTTAAAACCACAAAAGCAGATGTCCACCTGTTAAAACCACAAAAGCAGACGTCCACCTGTTAAAACCACAAAAGCAGATGTCCACCTGTTAAAACCACAAAAGCTGACGTCCACCTGTTAAAACCACAAAAGCAGATGTCCACCTGTTAAAACCACAAAAGCAGACGTCCCCCTGTTAAAACCACAAAAGCAGATGTCCCCCTGTTAAAACCACAAAAGCAGACGTCCCCCTGTTAAAACCACAAAAGCAGATGTCCCCCTGTTAAAACCACAAAAGCAGACGTCCACCTGTTAAAACCACAAAAGCAGACGTCCACCTGTTAAAACCACAAAAGCAGACGTCCACCTGTTAAAACCACAAAAGCAGACGTCCACCTGTTAAAACCACAAAAGCTGACGTCCACCTGTTAAAACCACAAAAGCAGACGTCCACCTGTTAAAACCACAAAAGCAGATGTCCACCTGTTAAAACCACAAAAGCAGACGTCCACCTGTTAAAACCACAAAAGCAGACGTCCCCCTGTTAAAACCACAAAAGCAGACGTCCCCCTGTTAAAACCACAAAAGCAGATGTCCACCTGTTAAAACCACAAAAGCAGACGTCCCCATGTTAAAACCACAAAAGCAGATGTCCACCTGTTAAAACCACAAAAGCAGAGGTCCACCTGTTAAAACCACAAAAGCAGAGGTCCACCTGTTAAAACCACAAAAGCAGATGTCCACCTGTTAAAACCACAAAAGCAGACGTCCACCTGTTAAAACCACAAAAGCAGATGTCCACCTGTTAAAACCACAAAAGCAGATGTCCACCTGTTAAAACCACAAAAGCAGAGGTCCACCTGTTAAAACCACAAAAGCAGATGTCCACCTGTTAAAACCACAAAAGCAGACGTCCACCTGTTAAAACCACAAAAGCAGATGTCCACCTGTTAAAACCACAAAAGCAGAGGTCCACCTGTTAAAACCACAAAAGCAGATGTCCACCTGTTAAAACCACAAAAGCAGATGTCCCCCTGTTAAAACCACAAAAGCAGATGTCCACCTGTTAAAACCACAAAAGCAGACGTCCCCCTGTTAAAACCACAAAAGCAGAGGTCCACCTGTTAAAACCACAAAAGCAGATGTCCACCTGTTAAAACCACAAAAGCAGACGTCCCCCTGTTAAAACCACAAAAGCAGACGTCCCCCTGTTAAAACCACAAAAGCAGACGTCCACCTGTTAAAACCACAAAAGCAGACGTCCCCCTGTTAAAACCACAAAAGCAGATGTCCACCTGTTAAAACCACAAAAGCAGACGTCCCCCTGTTAAAACCACAAAAGCAGATGTCCCCCTGTTAAAACCACAAAAGCAGACGTCCACCTGTTAAAACCACAAAAGCTTTTGCCTGCATTCTATCCTAAAAGCCTATTAAGTGAACATTGCGAAATTAAAACATTTCAACGTCAAACCTGCATTTTTTTTGCCCTCTGTGTTTGGCAAGAATCTATATGCATAAAAGCTGGTTTTGAATCAGGATTAAAAGGTATTGTTTTCCCTCAAGGCTTTTGCATGTCACATAATCAATATCACCTGGTGCTGAAGAGCTGTTAAAAAGCCAGAAGCACTTTCACAATACTGGCTGCCAGACAATGGGAAGTTGTGTGTGCCAATAACAACCTTGAAATATATAAATCTAACATGAAAGGTGCCTGTTTAAGACTCTCAGGTTTATTAACATGATCTCTTTGATTGGTATGACGTCAGATCAGACAAAAGTAATATGACAGCACACACACACACACACACACACACACACACACACACACACACACACACACACACATACACACATACACACACACACACACTGCAAATAGACAAACAGATGTGTCTTTACAGCACAAAGAGTATGTGTATGAAGTATCTGAGGATCTGTCTCCATCCATCTATTCTTCCTTTTATAGTGGTATGGGAGGATGGGAGAGTCATGGTGTGAACTTTCCAGCACATATCCAACTTTGATAAACCAATCAATTAAAAGAGGCAAATGACAGTGGTTTAGAGGAGTCTGCCATAGAGTCCTGTTATAAGGCCTATTGTTCCTCACAAAGGGAGGAGGGGGTGAAATCTGCAGCAAAATGGGCTTTAAATGGAATTATGCAAAAGAACACGAGCAAATCCTCTCAAGTGTCATGTAAGAACCCCCAACAGAGAGAGAGAGAGAGAGAGAGAGATGACGGGAGGAGTTCACCAAGACTGTGTCTTACCAAAGAGAGAGAGAGGGGAAGAGAGAGAGAGAGAAAAATATTGAAATTGTGAAATTGAGGGTGAAATTGAGGAAGAGATAGACGCAGAGGAGAAGAAAGAGAAACAGAGAGAGAGAGAGAGAGCGTAAACGAGGGAGAGAGAGGAAGAAACCATTCAAGAAGACAAAGACTCCCCTCAATAAATGGCGCTAAGCCTGACAGAGCACTCCAGAGAACATGCTGTTATGATGCATGAGCTTCGTGACAGTAAGTGGTTCTAAAAACCAATGACTGCGTAATGGTCGTTAATGTTTCCATTATGGTGTCTGCCGTGGTGCTTTACGCGACCACCGTGTTATTTAGAGTTAATGAGTATGGCCTGGAGAAGAGCCATTACAGTTGGAGTTCTACACCTCAGGTTCTAGAGGGTGGGCGGGGAGGCTATGACATCGCAGACCTGCCTGTTATTCTGCAGAATGGACAGGAGTGGCTAATAGCTCATGTCAATGGAGGGTCAGAGGCTATTGGATAGAGGGCAACAACAAGGCATCAGAGAGGAGCAGTGATGAACCATGATAATGAAGAGAGGTACTGAGAGGTGCTGACATGGACTAGTTATTCATAGCCTACCTGTTCATCATAGGCTACCACTCAGCTACATAAATACGTGCACTGCACTTACACATCCCTGATTCATTTAATGATGTACAAACACACAAAGCAATCAAGTGTGGGGTCTATGTCTGGAAATATGAACCAAACTTTTCCTAATCTCTTCTCCCAGAGATCCATCTCTCTTCATCAGCAGTCTGTGATGAGTCAGTCTAATGACAGAATTACCACCATTATCTGACAGAGAGCAGAGCAGCGTGTCGCTAGCTACCCTCCAGAAGCCATACTCCACATAACATCTGACTACTGGAACTTCACTCAGAAATGAGTCTAAACTTCTCTAGGAAATGTCTCAGTAACTCTGTTGAAAGCAGATGTCAATGGCACCTTCTATGAATGCCGTGACAGTGAGTGACTTTGTGTTGTCTTCCCAAATCTCTGGGTTTGTGGCTTGTCTCAGGGTGTGTCTATCTAAATAAAGTCTGTGAGGGAGCCATACCTGAATTCTGCCTCGAGGATTACACAGAGATGATGTTTATCCACCGCAGCACTGACAAATGTCACAGGTCACAGCAGATTCATTCAGCCTGTGAATACACTGCCTGTCAAAACATCAGGTTAAGTGTGTGTCTCTGTGTGTGCAGAAACAGATTCAGACTCACAATGCCATACACACACGTGCGCGCACACCTGAGCGTAATCACATAGATGAACAGCGGGGTCGCATTAGTTAAGAGAAAACCAGCATTGAGGAGAGAGCTCAATAACACAGCACCACACACAGAGTCCCCCATCAAAGCCAAGCTTGGCGATAACAATCTAAACCCATTCACGCTGCTCTATTAGATTATGCCTGCCTCTCCTCCCCACCCTGCACTGCCGAGCCTGAAATGGCCTGATTTAGATCCAGATTGACTTGGCTGGTAATGCTGACTTTGATACAGGATAATGTTGTATAATAATGCAGTGTAATCCAGTGCAGGCACCGAGCGCCCAACTCTCCACATGGACATCCCTACGGAGCATCCTGATAAATAGAGGTGATCTCCTCGACCTTTGCTTATTGGCCATTATGCGTTTCACCCCAGAGACTGAATTTAAGAGCCGTGAGTCGCCTGCAGCAGGGATGAAGTCATCAGGGGACTTCCCACCCTCTGCTTCTACCTCCAACCCAGCCGTTACTAACCACCACACAGCTAACAACAGTACTTCCCACCCTCTGCTTCTACCTCCAACCCAGCCGTTACTAACCACCACACAGCTAACAACAGTACTTCCCACCCTCTGCTTCTACCTCCAACCCAGCCGTTACTAACCACCACACAGCTAACAACAGTACTTCCCACCCTCTGCTTCTATCTCCAACCCAGCCGTTATTAACCATCACACAGCTAACAACAGTACTTGCCACCCTCTGCTTCTACCTCCAACCCAGCCGTTACTAACCACCACACAGCTAACAACAGTACTTCCCACCCTCTGCTTCTACCTCCAACCCAGCCGTTACTAACCACCACACAGCTAACAACAGTACTTCCCACCCTCTGCTTCTACCTCCAACCCAGCCGTTACTAACCACCACACAGCTAACAACAGTACTTCCCACCCTCTGCTTCTACCTCCAACCCAGCCGTTATTAACCACCACACAGCTAACAACAGTACTTCCCACCCTCTGCTTCTACCTCCAACCCAGCCGTTATTAACCACCACACAGCTAACAACAGTACTTCCCACCCTCTGCTTCTACCTCCAACCCAGCCGTTACTAACCACCACACAGCTAACAACAGTACTTCCCACCCTCTGCTTCTACCTCCAACCCAGCCATTATTAACCACACAGCTAACAACAGTACTTCCCACCCTCTGCTTCTACCTCCAACCCAGCCGTTATTAACCACCACACAGCTAACAACAGTACTTCCCACCCTCTGCTTCTACCTCCAACCCAGCCGTTATTAACCACCACACAGCTAACAACAGTACTTCCCATGTAAAGCCCAGAGGGAATGCACTTCAACAAAATAACAAAAGAAGAGGGAAAAGCAGTGATATTCTGATATACAGTAATCCAGGAAAATGTTAGCAGGTGCTCTTTAATAATCTAGTTTATTGATAATAGGTGGGACTTAACGACCAGTAATGGACCAGACCATTCAGCATGTCTCTTTCATTGACCATCAGTAATGGACTGACTATTTTCAGAATGTCTTTCCCATGTAGAGCTGTTGGAAACTGCAGTCTTTTACATTTAATGGAGACGTCCCTCATATAAACCTTAGAACACCCATCACCAGTACACCATAGAAGGTGAGGGGAAGGCCATCTGGCTGGTGACAGAGTATGGACGTCAGTCTGCTGAGGATACTTTACGCTTCTGAACCGTTAGGTCAGGACTTCTACTGTTACTGTGAGTGATGTGCCACTCACACATTGGAGACAGTATCTAAAGTGATAATTTGTTATATAAGACATGTTGTACTGCGCTTCACCTTTAGAATCATGAACTATAGGCCTACAAACATTTAGGGAGAGATTGAGAGAGAAAAGAAAGAGACTTGTATTGTAACAGTATATGTTAACTGAGGGTCAAAGTTTAACACAGCAGCACCTAAAGATTGAAAGCGGCTGGGTCATCCCCCTCTTCAAAGGGGGAGACACTCTAGACCACATATGTCAGAGTCAAGGCCCGGGCCACATCCGGCCCGCGAGAAGGTTTTACGGCCCCTGGGATGATCTTGATTTATTATTAGAACCGGCCCGCAGACCGCAGCAAGCCGGCAGCCCGCAGATCTTTTACACGCACCAATACTACATTTCCCACAATGCAACGGTGACGCACCGAGCAGTAGGCTGCTTCATTTCAATATTTATTGGCACAGCAGTTGTCAGCATCACAGTAAAATTAACTTTCAGATACCCATCAAAAATGGCAAAACGGAAGGTGGACACTGAGAACCGGGGTTTCAAACAAGGTGGGAGTCGGAGTATTTGTTCACGGAGGTAGCTGGAAAACCTGTGTGTCTTCTGTGTGGAGAAAGTGTGGCGGTACTGAAAGAGTATAATCTGAGACGACATTATGAAACGAAACACGCGGACAAAAACAAGAATATGGACATGGAACAAAGGCTACAAAAGGCAGAGGAATTAAAACGAGGCCTCAAATCTCGACAGGCTCTGTTCAAAAAGCCAAATCACAAGGCCAGGCTGCTGTCAAGGCCAGTTTTATTTTGGCAGAAGAGATCGCTAAATCAGCCCGGCCATTTACGGAGGGGATTTCATCAAAAACTGCATGATTAAAGTTTGTGACGAAGTTTGCCCAGAAAAAGGCAACTCTTTTAAATGTGAGTCTGAGCAGAAACACCATTGCCGAGAGAGTAGACCAGTTGTCCATCAATCTAAAAGAGCAGCTTGTGAAAAAGGGAAAAGATTTCATTGCATATTCCTTGGCTGTGGATGAGAGCACCGACATTTCTGACATTGCCCAGTTGTCAATTTTTCATCCGCGGAGTGGACTCCAGCCTAAGCGTGACAGAGGAGTTTTTGGCTTTACGTCCTATGCATGGCACAACTACGGGGCATGATTTGTATGAAGAGGTGTCAAGATGTGTAAATGAGATGGAGCTGCCTTGGGAAAACTCGTGGGTTTGACAACCGACGGAGCACCTGCGATGTGTGGACACAGGAGCGGACTGGTGGCGAAGATACGGGAAAAGATGCAAGAGGAAAACGCGACAGGTGAGCTGACAGCTTATCATTGTATCATACACCAGGAAGCGTTGTGCGGTAAAGCCTTGAAAATGGAGCATGTAATGAGCATCATCACGCGCACAGTTAACTTTATCAGAGCCAAAGGTTTGAATCACCGCCAGTTCAAGGCATTTCTGACGGAGTTAGAAACGGAGCATGGTGATTTGCCTTATCACACAGAGGTGCGATGGCTAAGCCAGGGAAAGGTGCTTCAAAGATGTTTCGAGCTTCGTGAGGAGATTTGTCTGTTCTTGGACAGCAAAGGGAAAGACACAACACAACTCCGAGACGAAATGTTTCTGTGTGAAATGGCTTTTCTGTGTGACATTACGAGTCATCTGAATGCAATGAACTTGCAGCTGCAGGGTCGGGATCGTGTCATCTCTGATATGTACAGTACAGTGAAGGCATTTAAAACCAAACTGACTCTGTGGGAGACGCAGATGCGGAAAGAAAATTTGAGCCACTTTCCCAGCTGCCAGACCATGAAAGAGAAGCTCTCTACCAGTGCGTTCCCGAGCGCACAGTTGGCTGATAAAATAGGTATGCTTGCCGCTGACTTTCGACGCCGATTTGCTGACTTTGAAGCACAAAAAGCAGGTTGGAACTGCTCGGTAACCCATTTGCTGTTGACGTGGAAAGCTCACCACCAAACCTCCAAATGGAGTTGATTGACCTCCAATGCAATGATGCACTGAGGGCAAAATATGCGGCAGTGGGTGCTGCGGAGTTCGCCCGTTTCCTCCCGACACAATGCCCCAGCTGCGCATCCAGGCTGCTCAAACGTTGTCTATGTTTGGCAGCACATACCTGTGTGAACAACTGTTTTCTTTGATGAACTTGAACAAAACATCACACAGAAGTCGACTTACTGCTGAACACCTCCACTCAATTCTGAGGATTTCCTCAGCTCAGAGCCTTACCCCGAACATTGATGAACTTGTGGAAAAGATGGGACACCACCAAGTATCACCCTCAACCTCAAACAAGTGAACATTACTGTGCAATCACATATTTAGAGTTTTTACTCAGTTCAAGTTTAAAAGTTAAAGTTTAATATTTGTTTTCACTGCATGTTACTTCTCCTTAAACAAAGTGTTGTTTTTGATTAATAGATTTTTGCACTTTATTTTATTGTATTTCAATCCAATTATATTTTTAAAATATTTCAGTTGAGTGGATGATAGAAAATTGCTATTATTGTTTTTTTCTTTGAAGTAAATTTAGCCCACTTTTGCTAAAATAGAAAATATAGGCTACTGATGGTGCCTTGAATACCGGTTTCTTTCATTTAATGTTCATGTTATGGGGATTTTTATATAAAGGAAATTTGTCTTTTGTGTCTGTTGAAAATTAAAGATTACTGACAGAGCCATAAGAAAATATTGCTTTATTTATCTGATCATATTGGAATATATTTGTTAGGTTTTCAGTAGGTTCAATTAGGTTCACTAGACTATATGCGTCATTTAAACATTTTTCAATGAACATTCGAACAGTCCGGCCCTCGGCTTGTAGCTAAATTTTTTATTTGGCCCTCCGTCCATTTGACTTTGACACCCCTGCTCTAGACCCAAACTGTTACAGACCTACAGTATATCCATCCTGCCCTGCCTAAAGTCTTCGAAATCCAAGTGAACAAACAGATCCCCGACCATCTTGAATCCCACCGTACCTTCTCCGCTTTGCAATCCGGTTTCCGAGCTGGTCACGAGTGTACCTCAGCCACGCTCAAGGTCCTAAACGATATCTTAACCACCATCGATAAAAACAGTACTGTGCAGCCTTCTTCATCAACCTGGCCAAGGCTTTTGACTCTGTCAAACACCACATTCTTATTGGCAGACTCAACAGCCTTGGTGTCTCTAATGACTGCCTCGCCTGGTTCACCAACTACTTATCAGACAGAGTTTAGTGTGTCAAATCGGAGGACCTGTTGTCCGAACCTCTGGTAGTCTCTATGGGGTAGCACAGGGTTCAATTCTCGGGCCGACTATTTTCTCTCTATATATCAATGATGTCGCTCTTGCTGAGGGCGATTCCTTGATCCACCTCTACACAGACGACACCATTCTGTATACTTCTGGCCCTTCTTTGGACACTGTGTTAACCTTTTATAACTAGGGGGCGCTATTTTAATATTTGGATGAAAAACGTTCCCGTTTTAAACAAGATATTTTGTCACGAAAAGATGCTTGACTATGCATATAATTGACAGCTTTGGAAAGAAAACACTCTGATGTTTCCAAAACTGCAAAGATATTGTATGTGAGTGCCACAGAACTGATGTTACAGAAAAAACCCAGATAAAAATCCAATCAGGAAGTGCCGCATTTTTTGAAACCGCCTCATGGCAATGACTCCTTATATGGCTGTGGAGGAGCTAGGAGTCAGCTTACGTTTTCCACGTTTTCCCCAAGGTGTCTGCAGCATTGTGACGTATTTGTAGGCATGTCATTGGAAGATTAACCATAAGAGACTACATCTACCAGGTGGTTGCTTGGTGTCCTCAGTCGCAACTATTGCGTAATCTCCAGCTGCAGTATTTTCCCGTTTGTCTCGGATGAGAAACCGACAAATAGAATTGTGAAAAACACCTTGAGGATTGATTCTAAACAACGTTTACCATGTTTCTGTCGATATTATGGAGCTAATTTGGAAAAAAGTTTGGCGTTGTGTTGACTGCGTTTAAAAAAAAAAATTCTTAGCCAAATGTGATGAACAAACGGAGCTATTTCTCTTACACAAATAATATTTTTGGAAAAAATGAACATTTGCTATCTAAATGAGAGTCTCATCATTGAAAACATCCGAAGTTCTTCAAAGGTAAATTATTTAATTTGAATGCTTTTCTTGTTTTTGTGAAAATGTTGCCTGCTGAATGCTAGGCTTAATGCTATGCTAGGCAATCAATACTCTTACACAAATGCTTGTGTAGCTTTGGTTGAAAAGCATATTTTGAAAATCTGAGATGGTAGTGTTGTTAACAAAAGGCTAAGTTTGTGTTTCAATATATTTATTTCATTTCATTTGCGATTTTCATGAATAGGAAACGTTGCGTTATGGTAATGAGCTTGAGGCTATGATTACGCTCCCGGATACGGGTTTGGAGTCGCAAGAAGTTAACAAACCTCCAAACAAGCTTTGATGCCATACAACACTCCTTCCGCGGCCTCCAACTGCTCTTAAACGCTAGTAAAACTAAATGCATGCTCTTCAACCGATCGCTGCCCTCACCTGCCCGCCCGCCTAGCATCACTACTCTGGACGGTTCTAACTTAGAACATGTGGACAACTATAAATACCTTGGTGTCTGGTTAAACTGTAAACTCTCCTTCCAGACTCATATTAAGCATCTCAATCCAAAATTAATCTAGAATCGGCTTCCTATTTCACAACACAGCCTATTTCACTCATGCTGCGAAACATACCCTCGTAAACCTGACTATCCTGCCGATCCTTGACTTCGGCGATGTCATTTATAAAATATCCTCCAACACTCTACTCAGCAAATTGGATGCAGTTTATCACAATGCCATCAGTTTTTTCACCAAAGCCCCATATACTACCCACCATTGTGACCTGTAGGCTCTCGTTGGCTGGTCCTCGCTACATATTCACTGCCAAACCCACTGGCTCCAGGTCATCTATAACTCTTTGCTAGGCAAAGCTCTGCCTTGTCTCAGCTCACTGGTCACCATAGCAACACCCACCCATAGCACACGCTCCAGCAGGTATATTTCACTGGTCATCCCCAAAGCCAACACCTCCTTTGGCTGCCTTTCCTTCCAGTTCTCTGCTGCCAATGACTGGAACGCATTGCAAAAATCACTGAAGTTGGAGACTTATATCTCCCTCACTAACTTCAAGCATCGGCTGTCAGAGCAGCTTACCGATCGCTGCAGCTATACATAGCCCATCTGTAAATAGCCAATCCAACCTACTACCTACTTCATCCCCATATTTGCTTTTTGTTTTTTCTGCTCTTTTGCACACAAGTATTTCTACTTGCACATCCTCATCTGCACATCTATCACTCCAGTGTTAATTTGCTAAATTGTAATTACTTCACTACTATGGCCTATTTATTGCCTTACCTCCTCATGCCATTTGCACACACTGTATAGACTTTTTGTTCTATTGTGTTATTGACCGTACGTTTGTTTATTCCATGTGTAACTCTGTGTTGTTGTTTGTGTCGCTATTACGACTTCTATGAGTAGTGGGTGTGGAGTCAGGCGCAGAGAGCAGAGGGTTAAGGACAACCGTATTTATTCCGGGGACAGAAAGGTCACGCCAAAACACCAGGCGCATACAATGACCGGCCCAAAAACAGGACACAAACAGTCCGGAGAAAATACAAAAATAACACATCCACAAAACGAACAGAGAAATAAGCCTGCACAAAAGCAGGCGGGCATAACCGGCTTAAATAGCCTTAACCAAACCCCAAACCCCAAACAAAAAACAGGTGTAACCAATAAGACAAAACCAACGGAAAAGGAAAAGGGGATTGGTGGCAGCTAGTAGACCGGTGACGACGACCGCCGAGCACCGCACGAACAGGAAGAGGAGCCACCTTTGGTGGAAGTCGTGACAGTTGCACTGCTTTGCTTTATCTTGGCCAGGTCGCAGATGTAAATGAGAACTGGTTCTCAACCGGGCTACCTGGCTAAATAAAGGTGAAATAAATACAACATTTAAAAAAACATTGGAGTCCTCAGTCCAGTCAGCTCCCTCATAGAGACCTGCCCCAGAGGGACAATACCATAACATCATGGAGGATAGTGGAAAGAGCCTCTCTCTTTCTCTCTCTCTTTCTCCATTACCTGAGAGGCCACCGTGCCTGGCAGCAGACTCTAATGATATTTTAATAGTCCACAGTGGACCAGCTCCCTTTGACATCGTTGATGTTAGGAGGGAAAATAGCTTTTCTGTGTACTGTATGTATGTTTATTCATTCAGGGTTTTGGCTCTTAATAACCAATACCTAACATACATCAAATCATAGTTATATTATTTCTCTTCATCATTATTTTCTATCAGGTTAAAAGACTAAAGATGCATGACAGATCTCTGGCTTCTCCCTAGCTTTGGGTACCAGCAGTCTACTACAAGACATATGACTGGTAAAGAGTGTCCTCTATTGGTCAGCTATAGGAAAAGCATCTCATATGTTTGATGTGAAAAGGAATAGAGAAAAAAGCATTCATATGATAACATTCATACCATGATCACTATGCAATAGTTTATGTAGGTATTGTTGTTGAACATTGACAGTGCTACGGTAGTTTGTCGTAAAATGACATAATTTACAAGCAACAACTGTACTTAATAACTGTAAGATGCCCTTGATTTGTAAATCTCCCATCAGTCCAATGCTTGTGTTCTTCATACACAGTACAATGACAAGGTCCCTCTCCAAGGTCTCCACATCTGTATCTGAGACAGAAAGCAGCTTTTTGACTGGAGGTTCAGTCTTCACTGGAGCTGACCTGACCTGGTCAGCCTAGAACAACCTCTTTCTAAGGAAAGAGACGCATGGAAGAAGCTAAACAGAGACATTAATGCTAGAGTCTGAGGTTACTTTACCAGTCGCTGTGGGTCTGTCTGTCTACACATTTCTGTTCTGTTTGATTCATCCTCTCCGCTCACGTACGTGAAACCTATCTATTTTCCACTGGAGGGGGGTTAATGCATCTGGATTGGCTGTGAGACAGAGTTAGAGCTGAGTGTGTGTGTGTGTGTGTGTGTGTGTGTGTGTGTGTGTGTGTGTGTGTGTGTGTGTGTGTGTGTGTGTGTGTGTGTGTGTGTGTGTGTGTGTGTGTGTGTGTGTGTGTGTGTGTGTGTGTGTGTGTGTGTGTGTGTGTGTGCGTGTGCGTGTGCGTGTGTTTGTGCATGCGTGCGTGCGTGTATGAGGGGTGATAAAGGCCATAAATTAACTGAAGGGGACGACTGAAAGCCTTACTAACACCGTGATGAAGTTGTGAATAAAAATATATACTGTACGTTTGCGTGTGAAAGCGTGTACGTGTTTGATTTTAATATTTTGTTATTATTATTTTTATTATCCAATACATTGAGCCACAGCCTAGAACTGGATGCATGTGTGTAGCAGGCTAACCTGTATTATCCAGACAAACTGCAGGCCCAGAGCTTGGCTGTTTGTGTGTCTCCGCAGCAGGAGTGACAATATCAGGACCATGGCCGAACTCTCGGCCAAATTGATCATTGATAACGACCGAAATTATTGAATTTACTTTAGGAGAATGTCTTAATGGACATTGAGAGAATTAGCAAACCCCCCACACACACATGTCAAAAGGACCCATCAATCAAAGCCACCTGCAAATCTCATTTGTGACCGACCTGCTCGATTCGGTCTTACATAGCAACATTTGAAATGCTGTTTTTACATTGAATAAAAGTAGAGACTAAGAGCTAGAAAATTCTATATCATACACTACAGTTGAGGAACAATGGGAAATTAATTCTGCAGTGAAAGTAGATAAACTTGTAAGCGCACTTTTGAGAAAAAGTCCCTTGAATGTTTTGGTACACCTACTGGAGATGTCTTCTTTGTCAACACCTATTCAGCATCGTTCACACCCTCTTAAGCTTTAGCCCCACCCAGCTTATTAAGGATTCACATGTAAGGCCATGTACTAAACAACCAAAGATTTGAAGACTAAAGGCTGGTTTATTCTACAGGTGTGTTCGTAAATTCAATCTGGAATGCCAGAGTGTGCTCAGAGTGCTCTCTGGCCATTCAGAGCATTCAGAGCGCACACTGGACGAGGAGTAGGGTTGATCTGAGCATTCTAACCTAACAACAACAGTCAAGCACCCAAGCTAACAAGCCAATGTTGGCTGGCTTGCTAGCTACTTCCAGACACAAATGAGGGAACAGCTCACTCTGACCATTTTACTTGCCCTAGCAGAGCTGGTTAGGCTGTCTTTATGTTATCCAGAGCATTGGTGACTGCAATTGTGGTGCTGGCAACAATTTATTTATGTTTTTTGCCAACATTTACTGACACCGGCCAAATTCAAAGGGAGTTGAACATTCAGTAATTTGTCAGTTATTCTGCGCTCTGGCACACTCAGACGAGTGTAGATAGCCAAAGCGAATTTACCAGCTATGTCTATCGACAGTTGTCGCAGTGACATCATGAACATTCTATTAAAATGCTTACTTTCATAGTGGGGTCTTTTGTTTAGACATGTAGATAGCTAGATAAACAATTAACCATAATCTCAAATCATAACATTACTATCATGCATGAATCTACAGGTAGCTAACCAACCATGTCAATGTTAGCTAGCTAACATTAGGCTATTACTAGCAATGCAAATGGCTCTGAGCTACAAATATTATTACTACACAGATCATACACATAATGTTAGCTAGTTAGCTAGCCAGTTAACATTAGCTAGCTAGCTAGCAGTACGCTTTAATTTGAAATTAAAATAACTTTCTGACCAAATTAGAAATGTGTAATTTCTGAAAATGTAGACTATCTTACCCATATACATGGAAGGACGCTTCTCCCTCTCTGTCACGGCTTCCATGGTTGCCTTAGTTTGAAGATATAATTCAGAGACAGGTGTTTTATACAACAGCGTGTCTCTTTTCGACTTTGTCTGCATATTTGCCATCAAATATGGCAATATGAGCAGCTAACCGATCGCTGCAGCTGTACATAGTCTATCGGTAAATAGCCCACCCAATTTACCTACCTCATCCCCATACTGTTTATATTTATTTACTTTTCTGCTCTTTTGCACACCAGTATCTCTACCTGTACATGACCATCTGATCATGTATCACTCCAGTGTTAATCTGCTAAATTGTAATTATTCGCCTACCTCCTTATGCCTTTTGCACACAATGCATATAGACTCTCTTTTACTTTTTTTTCTACTGTGTTATTGACTTGTTAATTGTTTACTCCATCTGTAACTCTGTGTTGTCTGTTCACACTGCTATGATTTATCTTGGCCAGGTCGCAGTTGTATATGAGAACTTGTTCTCAACTAGCCTACCTGGTTAAATAAAGGTGAAATAAAATCAAATTTAAATAAATTTAAAAAATTTAAAAAATGCCAGAATCTCCTTAGCTATCATAGTCTAATTCCACCGTTCATTCAACTGATTCCAAAACTCGTTCCTCCAGAAAGTGGAGAGCAACACCTTTGCAGTTCTACTACGTGATATATTTTTTTGAAAGCAGCATTAGAAAGGATTACCTACATATACTGACCAGCTCATGTTATAGGCGTGCTACATGGTAGACCAGTCCAAACTCATTTTTCAGCATGTCTAGCCTACCCATTCTTTTCAGACAATCATGGCTAGCGGGAAGGTTCCTGACTTTTCTGTAGCTAAACCAACTAGGCTCGTAATTTAACAATTTATTTGTATTTACAGATTGCATACAAGTTTGTTATTAAGTCTAGTGGCACAGCAGGCACCCGAGTGGCGCAGCGGTCTAAGGTACTGCATCTCAGTGCTAAAGGCATCACTACAGACTACAGACCCTTGTTCGATCCCGGGCTCGTGATCGGGAGTCCCATAGGGCGGTGCACAATTGGCCCAGCATCGTCCGGGTAGGGGAGGGTTTGGCCATGGTAGGCCATCAATGTAAAATAAAAATGTGTTCTTAACTGACTTGCCAGGTTAAATAAAGGTTTGATAAAAAATAAAATAATAAGGCACATGAAAGTTTACATGTTCCAGAAGGCATTTCTGCTAAAAAAACAAACACATTTAGTGTTAAAAAAAAGTTTCCGTTCAAATGGCACTCCTCTGAAGTAGTGATGCCCGACATACAACTAGTTTGAGTAGCATATCGCTCAATGTGATGTTAAGCAGGCATTCTTTACTCAAGGCATTAGGTGGTCACAGAATGTATCATAGTTTACAATACCTTCTAGATAGCTTAGTTAAGAAGAAGTTTGGATTGGATAAGCCAATACGGCAATAACAGAGGCAGGCAAACACCTTTTTTTTTAACTAAATGCATGGATATCATGAATAAAGACGGAATCAGACAAACCAGTAATGGTTTGAGAACATTCCAAGATTTGAAATAGACATACATATTACCAGGCACATCTTTCTTTATATATTTAGTTAGGTCAGCTATGCCAGCCCATGGAGTCCCTTGGGAAACCTAACTACCAAACCATCCAATGATTGGATTTATGGGCTGCTTAAATGGCTGATCTCTATAATATACAAACAACTTTTGGAAAACTAATATTCTGAGCTAGCCATTAAAGTATGGTCCACAGATCTACGTGAATCTGAACATCCCTTTTACTGGAACAGAATATGGAAAAATATGACCTTGGCATCCCGCAATGCAAACCATCAATTTATACATTTTAAGTATGTTCACAGAAGTTTTAAAAGGAAATTAGCCCCAACTCCCAACTGTTTACGGTGTCCCCTATGATGTGGGAGTGTCCTGCAGCCAAATTAATTTAGAAGTGTATGAATGTCAATATTCAATGTGTTACATCTGCTGTTACTTAACGATGATAGCTCCTTGAATCTCTCAATCAATCAGAGACGATTACTTCTCGCAGGCAGGCAGCACTGACGCAAAAAATATACAGTATATATGTTGGTAATCTCCCAACTCTATCCCAGTTCACCAGTGGTTACAGTTACTATTGGGAGTTATAACATTATAATTATTGACAGCGAGAATGAATGGTACTAGTCAAAGAACAATTGGACAAATATACTTGACGTTGTAAAGAATAATCTCAACTAAAGCACAACACACAAACAATCTATAAAATAAATGATTGGTCACATACACATATTTAGCAGATGTTATTGCAGGTATAGCGAAAAGCCCAACACATACATTCAAAAAAATGTTTTAAAGATATATACAGTTGGAGTCGGAACTTTACATACACTCCACAAATTCCTTGTAAACAAACCATAGTTTTGGCATGTTGGTTAGAACATCTACTTTGTGAATGACACAAGTCATTTTTCCAACAATTATTTACAGACAGGTTATTTCACTTATCATTCACTGTATCACAATTCCAGTGGATCAGAAGTTTACACTAAGATGACTGTGCCTTTAAACAGGTTGGAACATTTCAGAAAATGATGTAGGACGTACATATGGGTATTTGGACATGGCCACTCAGTGGCTCTGTCTCTGCTCTCAGAGCAACAGACGGCAATGGAAGTTTGATCAAAATGATCCCATGGTTTTATCTCACTAGCATCGCTAAAACAACTCCATCCCCTTCATAACTTAATCTCGCGAGAAATACAGACCCCCTTTATCGTGAAGTAGAGAGCTAAAGCACTTTGTGAGACTATTCAAGCTCGTGCCAGCTTCCTGTGTCTGGCTGTGAGGTGAATTCATCAAGACCTTCAAACACAGCTCTGGTGTGATCTTCACACACATACACAATGTATGTTTACCTTCCACACAGGAGGGCCTGGTTCGGGTTGTGCCAGCGACCTGGCCTGGGAAACAGGAGCACTTGACGGTCTGAGAGCGCTCCTCAATCTTGTTCTTATTACAGCAGCGATGGATGGCCACCACCTCACACGTCCCCTGCTTCACCTGGTAGGAGGCTGAGAGAGAGGAGGGAGGGAGGGAGGGGGAGGGAGGGAGGGAGGGAGAGAGAGAGAGAGAGGAGAGAGAGAGAGAGAGAGAGAGAGAGAGAGAGGAGAGAGAGAGAGAGAGAGAGAGAGAGAGAGAGTATTTCAATATTTGCACTTAAAAACAGACACTTCTATCAAAATACAATAATGGACAAAACCACCCATTGAGTATTCAGAGTTTTTACAATAGAAAAAAGCGGTTGAATTATTTACAGTTGTATAAACACAAGGAATTATTCTAAAGAGGCAGACAGTTTCAATTTTAATATATGAGTAACTGTAGTTATGCCGTCGACACACAGGTCCTTTCTCAGCTCAACAGCATCATTAACATTAAAAGCCTGATCTTTCATTGTGTGCAGGGTTACCTTCTAAAGAAAATTCTACTAACGTTATTTAAATGAGGATATAATCAAAACAAAAGTTTTTCTTAGTCATAGTACAGTTTTTTAAATGACTTTGTTGCAATGTTCACCAGTATGTGGTGCATTTTCCCAATTCTAAGCGCAAAATTGCTTGTGTATAAAAACTTACATTCTTAGCAAAAAAGGTGCTATGTAGAACCTAACATTGTTCTTCGGCTTCCCCATAGGACAACCCTTTGAAGAACCCTTTTTGGTTCCATGTAGGACCCTTTCCACATAGGGTTCTACATGGAACAAAAAAGTGTTCTCTTTGGAACCAAAGAGGGCTCTCCTATGGCGAAGCCATAAGAGAGTGTAAGCATATTTTCAATTGACTAAGCACAAACAAATTCACAAAGTAACTTGTTCACTGCAATAAAAATAGATCTTTCAATTTGGATACATGATCAATCTACTGTAAGTATCTGCTTTCAAAATACAATATAGTAGTCAATATAGTCTACTTTTGATATGATTTTATTGTCATTTGTTAACAATACAATTAACTATCACCTAATCAAACTACTAAAAACGGATAACTACTGAACCATTATGTAGTGCCGAGTCAATGTACAGTGAGGGAAGAAAATGCAAATAAATGTATAACATTTTTGACATGCGTTGTTCTGGATTTTTTTGTTGTTATTCTGTCTCTCACTGTTCAAATAAACCTACCATTAAATTTATAGACTGATAATTTCTTTGTCAGTGGGCAAAAATACAAAATCAGCAGGGGATCAAATACTTTTTTCCCCTCACTGTATATAGTTTGATAACTGCTGAACACTGTACATTTCTATATTTTTACTTCATAATGTATAAATTTTATGTTGAAAACCAAATCATATATAGACGTGGCTGTAAATACTATGCCATCATTCTACATCATTATCAGCTACTAAGTGTAAAGAGTCACTCACTCTATGTGCTATAATTTGGAATGATATTGTAGTGTACAATGCACTGCTGAAATACCTGGGTTGTATATAATATATTCCACTCATTATCTGAATTTCATTGATACGCTGATGAATGTCAAGCAGAGAGACAGGCGATATTGTATCAGTTGACAAGTCACGTAGAAAAGGTGTTCTTTTACAATGTTGCGTGGGTCAGAAATGGCATACAACACCATGATATGTTTTCACAGTAGCCAACTGGTGTACAATACCCCTATTTCTGATGATTTGTCCTTGTATGTACTGTATAAGGATAACGAAACTGTAACATTTAAATATTTATCAACATGCTCGCAACCTGCCATTGGTTACAAATTATTTTATAAAACTATCCACATAATGAAGCCTAACAATTTTAGCCTTCTGTTTAACTCCCTGGATTTAATTATCTCGTGGCTATTTCTTATTGATGAATATAACCTTTATCCGTTTAGATTTCTACCCTGATGTTTTGTGTGGTTTTACAGTAGTCCTTACACAATGTGTCAACACATTTGTGTGGGAGTATGACAGAGGGAAATGCTTGAGTGTGGGATGCAAACTGTCTGTACATGTTCAATATGAATCCATTTACAGTATGTTACAACTACGGTAAAGTCAGATTTCACACCACTTTGTTTAAAGTTCAAATCATTTCATGCTTAACCCTGAGTTGAATGAGCATAGTAACCTTCCTAACACACACACAAACACACACATGCACACTCAATGGAAGGTTCTATTTCGACAGGCCATGGCCCCTCTCATCTTTCCTGATTTAAGGTTTGTTTGTTCTCTTCTCCAGAAAGCCCTCTCAATGATCCCTCGCTCTCAGAGGGCACTCCTCCGCCATCATCCCTCTGTTTTCATTTTCCTCAGTCCTCTGTCCCAATCTCCCCAGGGGCACAAGGAGCTGGCGGATTACACCTATAGATGCTCTCTCACACACACACACACACACACACACACACACACACACACACACACACACACACACACACACACACACACACACACACACACACACACACACACACACACACACACACACACACACACACACACACACACACACACACACACACACACACACACACACACACACACACACACACAAATGCACACCAACACACGCCATCCCATTTCTCACATCTATCTCAAACACAGAATTCCCTTCAAAAACAATCCCCTTGTTAGTGTGGCAACCTGTATCACAGTCTGCATACCAATACCTGGGTAAAGAAGGGATAGCTTGTGCCCCATCTGAAAAACAATCTTGTTTTTTTTCTACCACGGGTAAAGTGGAGAGGGGGGGGGAGAAAGAGAGAAAGAGAGAGAGAGAGAGAGAGAGAGAGAGAGAGAGAGAGTGATACAGACAGAGAGAGAGAGAGAGAGAGAGAGAGAGAGTGAGAGAGATACAGAGAGAGACAGAGAGAGAGAGATATTCAGGGAAGGAGGAGGAGGAGGGCTCTGTCACAGGCAGTAAGGAGAACAAAGAGCACGCTGCCTCCTGGTGGCATAATGAGGTCACAGGGGCAAAAGTTCTCTAAACACAGAGCAGCATCTCTCTCTCGCTCTCTGTCTGTCTCTCTCTGTCTCTCTCTCTCTCTCTGTCAGTCAGTCTGTCTGTCTCGCTCTCTGTCTATCTATCTGTCTGTCTCTAGGACCAGTGGGTTAACTGCCTGTTCAGGGGTAGAACGACAGATTTGTACCTTGTCAGCTCAGGGATATGAACTTGCAACCTTTCAGTTACTAGTCCAACACTCTAACCACTAGGCTACCCTGCCGCCCCAGTGCCTCAGTGCTCTTCTTAAACCGTCTTGTTCAGGATCGCAAAGTGGTATAATGGCAATCTTAATGTAATAAACCTCAGCCCAGGCTGAAATAAAAATGCATTTACATTCCTGTGACAACCAGACAAGTGTTTGCTGGGTGGCAAACTAAGCAGTGCTCCTTTGAACTGATGGAGCAGCCAGTCGACTGATGTATTCTGACAGACAGAATTGTGCAATTTCTGTCTTTCACCTGTCAATAACTGACTAGCATGTCTGCTGCGAAAGGCCAGAAATTTGCTATCTCTGTCTGAGGGAGCTCAGTCAATGTTGACGACAGACACAGACTACACCCGCAGCACAACAACAGCAACATGAGCTACACCTAAACTAATTCAACAATGGAGCTGATGAGCACCTGAATGAATCCAATCAGAATGATTTAGAAAATGTCTCTATGTTTTCAGTAAACAGAATAAGTCTGAATATATTTACTCTGGTGAAATGGAATAATGTCACAAAATGTCTCCACGGCCTCACACATGTTTGCATTGTCTTCCACATAAAGTAACCCTTTTAGAGTAAATACTATTATCTCCCCCATTCCCCCTGTCACCATCCACATCCTCCTCTTCCACACCTCTAACCCCTCTCTCTTCCACACCTCTAACCCCTCTCTCTTCCACACCTCTAACCCCTCTCTCTTCACCATCTCCCTTGTTTTCCACCTTCTACTGATTAATTCCCTCCTATCCCTGCACCCTTCTTCTCTTCACTTTCAACCTCTCTCTCTTCCATCTCCTCTCCCCCACCTCCCACCACACCCCACCTTTGTATTCTGCACTTCCACCCCCTCCTCATCTCCTATCTCCTCCCCTCTCCTCCAATCTCCACCCCAACTCTCTCCTTTCCCCCACCTCACACCACACCCCACCATCATATCCTGCAATCCCACCCTCCTCCTCTCCTCTCCCCTCTCCTCCAATCCCACCCTCCTCCTCTCCTCTCCCCTCTCCTCCAATCCCACCCTCCTCCTCTCCTCGGCTGTGAACGCTCCTATCCGACACAGCCCATCAATCAGGCTGACATTATCTGTGTTTAACAGGCCC
Source organism: Oncorhynchus keta (assembly GCF_023373465.1). NCBI lineage: Eukaryota > Metazoa > Chordata > Actinopteri > Salmoniformes > Salmonidae > Oncorhynchus > Oncorhynchus keta. The sequence continues at coordinate 24,204,670 of NC_068430.1, read as the reverse complement.
AGATCAGGCCCCGTCCACAGATTTATGCTAATCTAACAGGTTGTTTGTACGGCTGAGTGGTCCTGTGCAGGCACCTCATTTATACGCAAATCTATCCCCAATAAAACCCACCCACTGTGACCGCAAAGCAGTGTTTGTCAAGGAGGAAAACACACACTCTCTCACACACAGAGGAAGCACTTCTAATTCGAACCCCACTCACACTGTCAAGTGTAGCTCGTCTGAAGCCCTTGTATCACAACTGGAGCAGCTACTTGGACACATTTCAATGTGTTACAATAACATACATGTTGAACAAAGCCAAAGAGTTTGATACAGTATCAGCTCTCAGCTCCCGGAGCTCAAACATTATCTTTTACTATGGTAATTACCCAAGATATATGCAATATTAGTCCCTTATAAGAGGGATATAACCATGTTTAGGGTGATTGTGGTGCATCTTCACTCAGCAGACACTCCATTATTGGAGTGAGGTTCTGGTCTGCTGAGGGTGACTTTGCAGTGAGGTGTATATGTCTAGTTGTGGGCTCATTGACTTTGCAGTGAGGTGTATATGTCTAGTTGTGGGCTTATTGACTTTGCAGTGAGGTGTATATGTCTAGTTGTGGGCTCATTGACTTTACAGTGAGGTGTACATGTCTAGTTGTGGGCTCATTGACTTTGCAGTGAGGTGTACATGTCTAGTTGTGGGCTCATTGACTTTGCAGTGAGGTGTATATGTCTAGTTGTGGGCTCATTGACTTTGCAGTGAGGTGTATATGTCTAGTTGTGGGCTCATTGACTTTGCAGTGAGGTGTATATGTCTAGTTGTGGGCTCATTGACTTTGCAGTGAGGTGTATATGTCTAGTTGTGGGCTCATTGACTTTGCAGTGAGGTGTATATGTCTAGTTGTGGGCTCATTGACTTTGCAGTGAGGTGTATATGTCTAGTTTTGGGCTCATTGACTTTGCAGTGAGGTGTATATGTCTAGTTGTGGGCTCATTGACTTTGCAGTGAGGTGTATATGTCTAGTTGTGGGCTCATTGACTTTGCAGTGAGGTGTACATGTCTAGTTGTGGGCTCATTGACTTTGCAGTGAGGTGTATATGTCTAGTTGTGGGCTCATTGACTTTGCAGTGAGGTGTATATGTCTAGTTGTGGGCTCATTGACTTTGCAGTGAGGTGTATATGTCTAGTTGTGGGCTCATTGACTTTGCAGTGAGGTGTATATGTCTAGTTGTGGGCTCATTGACTTTGCAGTGAGGTGTATATGTCTAGTTGTGGGCTCATTGACTTTGCAGTGAGGTGTATATGTCTAGTTGTGGGCTCATTGACTTTGCAGTGAGGTGTATATGTCTAGTTGTGGGCTCATTGACTTTGCAGTGAGGTGTATATGTCTAGTTGTGGGCTCATTGACTTTGCAGTGAGGTGTATATGTCTAGTTGTGGGCTCATTGACTTTGCAGTGAGGTGTATATGTCTAGTTGTGGGCTCATTGACTTTGCAGTGAGGTGTATATGTCTAGTTGTGGGCTCATTGACTTTGCAGTGAGGTTTATATGTCTTGTTGTGGGCTCATTGACTTTGCAGTGAGGTGTATATGTCTAGTTGTGGGCTCATTGACTTTGCAGTGAGGTGTATATATCTAGTTGTGGGCTCATTGACTTTGCAGTGAGGTGTATATGTCTAGTTGTGGGCTCATTGACTTTGATAAGGTGAGGCTAAAACTCAGGCTCCCAGAGAGAGAGACACTCTCACCCACTCAGCAATAACATCCTCTCTCTCTGCCCAGAGTGAGGTGCATAATGATGTCAGGGGACAGTATAGCTGCCATACATGTCCTGTTTAAAGTGAAGATGACAAAGTCAACCGTTTTCTCTCTTTTAAAAAGGTGAATGCCCAGAGAAATCATTAAGCAGCATCGGCAGGTGGGTGGATGTGTTGGCTTCTCTGTGTTCCCTAACTTCCGGTCCAGCTTGTTCTTAATCAAAAGCTACTGTGGCAGGGCTAGGGCCCAAAAACAGCTAACACAACACAAATTGGTTTTCGGCATGAGAGACCTGCACCCTGCAGCCACCTATCTGTGATCTGTCTGTGTGCAGTACAATAGTTTGTTTGATGGTATATAGAGGACTAAAAGTGTGTGTGCGTGTGTGTGTGCGTGTGCACTGCGTACAGATGTGGGATCTTAATTTGATCATGCTGTTGCAGGACATTTAAAACATGTAGATTATTTGAGGTTAAAAAGGCTTCTGGCTTTTTAATTTCCACTTTTAAATTTCAGATTTCATTTTCCCTTACGGAAAATGCATCAACCAGTACAAAAAAAGTTAATGAACTATAATCCACATAATAATTCATATTTCCTGTTGCTGCTGGATTATTTTCCTGCTGTAGAAAACTGGCTTAAATTAAGATCCCACATCTACATGGTCAGTGCATTGAACAAACAGAAGGCCCACGAAGCACCGAAGCACACAAGCAGATACTGTTATTGGGAGAGAGAGACCATTACTGTGAGAAAACAAAGACGTGGACTCGGAGTCTACTGTCTTTCATGGCCCTGCAAACATTGACAGGAAACAAGAAAAAAGCTGCTGTTATATGTTTCCTATCTATTCTCCCTGACAAACATCAATCAAATCTTCCCTCCATGGTCATAGATTCAGTCTCTCCGTTCCTATTAGTGTAACTGTTTCCTGGTGAGCACTGTCAAAACGACAGAGTGCCATTGTTGATGACATTGAGTAAATGAGCCTGAGAGAGAGAGAAAACAGAGGTGCTTCCGTGAGGTAGGCTATTTCTTTTAACCTCCAGAGCCACCATGTGGCCACCAGTGATACAGCAGGACATTGAACCAGAACAAACGGCACAGCAAAACTATAAATAACAGAACAGTAACACTAACTGACAAACCGAGGAAAACTAATGTGTGGATCGTAACACCAGATCAATTATTTTCTATTTTACAAGTCCTTTCTGTATAACACACAGCATTCCAGCAAACAAGTCCTAAACTTCTCCCAATTACTAGAAAAGCTCTAATGAATCGCAGCAGTGGAGGAACTGAGTTGTCTGGCTACTGTTGTCGGGGAAGGAAAGCAGTGTGTGAAATCAGAGGGCAGAGGAGACCCCAGCTGACCTTCACAAAAGACTGGGACTGCAATTAGTGCTGTGCACACCCCACCGCCGAAAACACCACCTCACCAGCGCCTGCCTCCGTTCCCTCTGTCATAAAGAAACTAATACCATCAGTCACCACCACAGGATGCTCGTGGCATTTCTGTGCCAGCTAAAGGTCACCTTGCACCCCAGGCAAAAACTTGAGTAAGAGAGAAAAAATGGTGAAGGATAATTAAGGAAATAGTCATAATTAAATGAGAAACAGAGACTCTGGGGGAAGTGGAGGTGGAGGGCATATGCCTGGAGAGGTTTGACTCAGCACTACTGTCCCTTTGGCTTCCTGAAATATTTATGGGCTTGTGTTCGTCACTTTTTTGGCCACGAGGGGAACCATGGTAATGAATTATGCAAATCACAACGCATTAGCTTGTGGGTGTCAATTAGTGTTGGGTGGCAAACGTGTTTTAGCCCTGGACAGGGTCTTCCTCTGAGGGGAGTGATAATGGAAACAGGGAGGGTGGGGTCAGTTGTGGGAGGAGAAGTTATGTATATTAGTATGCTTATTACTGAGACAGTTCTCACACTCTCCTACTAAGACAAGCAGCTCTTACATTAGTCTATATGTCCTACAGTAGCACTAAACCGTCTATGAGTCAAGCACAGGGAAATGGTGTAGAAATAACAGCCTACTAACCAGTCTATCTACCCCGAATGGATCTCACACATTTTGTGACAGTTGGCAGATGACTGAAAATGTTATATGCTGTGGGCTATGTTATCCAATGACGTGGTGCTTGCCTTCATGCCCCTGAAACAGGTCCTTCTAGATCCTATTGTGCTGTCATGGGGACAAATGAAGTGTCAATGAGGAGGTATGCTTAATGACAGACTCCAGGCACACATGTGGCCTCAATGAAAAACAAATGAACCTCATGTGGGGTTTGGGTAGAGAGCAGGTCCTACTGTACCTGTCTGTCCCCGATGGTTACGACTGCCAGCGGACACCGGGCAACCGCAGAACATCACCACGGCGAAAAGGAGGGCCACTTGCAAAGGACACACTGAGCTCCCCCACAACTTCATCCTGAGATAGAAGGGGGGGGGTTCAAACAAATCAGTTTTTCCTCTGTTTTAAAGGAAAGAGAGGAGTGGGGACTTCAAAAAGAAGAGGACAATGAAATAGAACCAGTCTTACCTTCCTGTCCTCGCTGTCCTCCTTTCTGGTCAGTCTTGCTCTGAGTAGGATGCTCTATGGGATAAGGGTCACTGTCATGGCAAACACGTTCTCCACCTCTTCCTCTTTCTCCTCTCATACAGCACCGGCCCCTGGGAGTACAGATGGGGCAGTCAAGAGAGAGAGTCCCCTAGTGGCTCCTATGTGTGTCCCAGCACCAGCCCCCTCCCATGCCATGCTCCGGGCCCTGTCCCTTCCTGCTGTAGCGGGCTGTATGGGGGCCCCGTGGTGATGGAGAGGAGATGTGAGGGCCAGGGTTCTGTTGTTTACAGTGGGCTCACCTACCCCCAGGCTCTACGTGATCCCCTCTACATCACACACAGCTTCAGAGAGAGGAGTCCAGCAGAGAGGCAGGCAGAGAACTCAAACGCAACACACACACACACACACACACTCACACAGAGAGAAACACACCAAACATGAACATATACACACACACCCCAATGTTTCAGCACCCCAGTGAACGAGTGTGTCAATATCTGTGATACGGACCTCTTACAGAGCCAGCAGGCCCAGTGTTGGCAGTCTGTTCTTAAACCTAAGTACCCTTACAACAGATGAACTATCAACTTTTCTCTCATGTTTTACTGGATTATTTCAGTTCATTAGTATGGTTTTATTCACCTGGGAATATTGTACATGTTAGGTAGCGGAGTATTCAGTCCCTGAAATGATCTCCTCTCCTGTGAGTCGTTGAGTGTGATGCTTCTGCCCCCTGGTGGTGTAATTTGAGACCTTCTCTGAGGTAGAATAAAACCAGACAATAAAACACTCTTCTGCTAGTGCAAGTAGTTAGAGATAAGACCAGAGACAAACCACTGATAACACAGGTCACCAAAGAGAGAGAAGATGTGGCAGAGTGTGAGACGGGGAGGGACAGAAAAGTGGGAGAAAATCTGAGATAAGGAGTGAAAATCTTGATAGTGGTGGGGGAGAGAGAGAGAGAGAGAGAGAGAGAGAGAGAGAGAGAGAGAGAGAGAGAGAGAGAGAGAGAGAGAGAAAGAAAATGAGGGAGGGAGAGAGAGACAGAGAGAGACAGAGAGAGGACAGATTTTAGGTAAGCAGGGATGAGAAAAAAAAACAGATGAGAGGGTATGAGATACAGGTAGGAGATACAGGTAGGAGATACAGGTAGGAGATACAGGTAGGAGATACAGGTAGAAAGAAAGCCAGCAGAAGAGAGAGGGGAAGGGAGGAGGAGAGAATAAGAGTACACGGATGAAGGACAGGGAAAGAGTGAGGTTAAACATGGGGGGAGGGGAGGTGAGAGAGCAAATGAGAGGTGGAGAGATCAGTCACCCGGGAATGACAGGATTATTGTACAGCTGTGGCTCTGAGTCTGACTGTGTTGGAATCAGGGACAGTATGTGCTCTACAGAGTTTATGTAAGCATCCTATGTATAGGGAATAAATGTTGTGGAAAGTAAACCAAAATATACATATTTTTAGTATAAACATGGGTATTTTTTATTCTTCTATGTGCGTGTCCTCAGATACGAGTGTCCTTGTACGTGCGTGTCCTTGTATATGTCTGTCCTCGTATACGCGTGTCCTCGTATACGCGTTTCCTCGTATACGCGTGTCCTCTTATGCGTGTCCTCATATACGTGTGTCCTCGTATACGCGTGTCTTTTTATGCGTGTGTCCTTGTATCTGTGTGTCCTTGTATCTGTGTGTCCTTGTATCTGTGTGTCCTTGTATCTGTGTGTCCTTGTATCTGTGTGTCCTTGTATCTGTGTGTCCTTGTATCTGTGTGTCCTTGTATCTGTGTGTCCTTGTATCTGTGTGTCCTTGTATCTGTGTGTCCTTGCATCTGTGTGTCCTTGTATCTGTGTGTCCTTGTATCTGTGTGTCCTTGCATCTGTGTGTCCTTGTATCTGTGTGTCCTTGTATGTGTGTTTGCATCTGTGTGTCCTTGTATGTGTGTGTCCTTGTATCTGTGTGTCCTTGTATCTGTGTGTCCTTGCATCTGTGTGTCCTTGTATCTGTGTGTCCTTGTATGTGTGTGTCCTTGTATCTGTGTGTCCTTGTATGTGTGTGTCCTTGCATCTGTGTGTCCTTGTATCTGTGTGTCCTTGTATCTGTGTGTCCTTGCATCTGTGTGTCCTTGTATGTGTGTGTCCTTGTATCTGTGTGTCCTTGTATCTGTGTGTCCTTGTATCTGTGTGTCCTGTGTCCTTGTATCTGTGTGTCCTTGTATCTGTGTGTCCTTGTATCTGTGTGTCCTGTATCTTTGTGTCCTTGCATCTGTGTGTCCTTGTATCTGTGTGTCCTTGTATCTGTGTGTCCTTGTATGTGTGTGTCCTTGTATCTGTGTGTCCTTGTATGTGTGTGTCCTTGTATCTGTGTGTCCTTGTATCTGTGTGTCCTTGTATGTGTGTGTCCTTGTATCTGTGTGTCCTTGTATGTGTGTGTCCTTGTATCTGTGTGTCCTTGTATCTGTGTGTCCTTGCATTGTGTCCTTGTATCTGTGTGTCCTTGTATCTGTGTGTCCTTGTATCTGTGTGTCCTTGTATCTGTGTGTCCTTGTATCTGTGTGTCCTTGTATCTGTGTGTCCTTGTATCTGTGTGTCCTTGCATCTGTGTGTCCTTGTATCTGTGTGTCCTTGTATCTGTGTGTCCTTGTATCTGTGTGTCCTTGTATCTGTGTGTCCTTGTATCTGTGTGTCCTTGTATCTGTGTGTCCTTGTATCTGTGTGTCCTTGTATCTGTGTGTCCTTGTATCTGTGTGTCCTTGTATCTGTGTGTCCTTGCATCTGTGTGTCCTTGTATCTGTGTGTCCTTGTATGTGTGTGTCCTTGTATCTGTGTGTCCTTGTATCTGTGTGTCCTTGTATCTGTGTGTCCTTGTATCTGTGTGTCCTTGTATCTGTGTGTCCTTGTATCTGTGTGTCCTTGTATCTGTGTGTCCTTGTATCTGTGTGTCCTTGTATCTGTGTGTCCTTGTATCTGTGTGTCCTTGTATCTGTGTGTCCTTGTATCTGTGTGTCCTTGTATCTGTGTGTCCTTGTATCTGTGTGTCCTTGTATCTGTGTGTCCTTGTATCCTGTGTGTCCTTGCATCTGTGTGTCCTTGTATCTGTGTGTCCTTGTATCTGTGTGTCCTTGCATCTGTGTGTCCTTGTATGTGTGTGTCCTTGTATCTGTGTGTCCTTGTATCTGTGTGTCCTTGTATCTGTGTGTCCTTGTATCTGTGTGTCCTTGTATCTGTGTGTCCTTGTATCTGTGTGTCCTTGTATCTGTGTGTCCTTGTATCTTTGTGTCCTTGCATCTGTGTGTCCTTGTATCTGTGTGTCCTTGTATCTGTGTGTCCTTGTATCTGTGTGTCCTTGTATCTGTGTGTCCTTGTATCTGTGTGTCCTTGTATCTGTGTGTCCTTGTATCTGTGTGTCCTTGTATGTGTGTCCTTGTATCTGTGTGTCCTTGTATGTGTGTGTCCTTGTATCTGTGTGTCCTTGTATCTGTGTGTCCTTGTATCTGTGTGTCCTTGTATCTGTGTGTCCTTGTATCTGTGTGTCCTTGCATCTGTGTGTCCTTGTATCTGTGTGTCCTTGTATGTGTGTGTCCTTGTATCTGTGTGTCCTTGTATCTGTGTGTCCTTGTATCTTTGTGTCCTTGTATCTGTGTGTCCTTGTATCTGTGTGTCCTTGTATCTGTGTGTCCTTGTATGTGTGTGTCCTTGCATCTGTGTGTCCTTGTATCTGTGTGTCCTTGTATCTGTGTGTCCTTGTATGTGTGTGTCCTTGCATCTGTGTGTCCTTGTATCTGTGTGTCCTTGTATCTGTGTGTCCTTGCATCTGTGTGTCCTTGTATCTGTGTGTCCTTGTATGTGTGTCCTTGTATCTGTGTGTCCTTGTATCTGTGTGTCCTTGTATCTGTGTGTCCTTGTATCTTTGTGTCCTTGCATCTGTGTGTCCTTGTATCTGTGTGTCCTTGTATCTGTGTGTCCTTGTATCTGTGTGTCCTTGTATCTGTGTGTCCTTGCATCTGTGTGTCCTTGTATCTGTGTGTCCTTGTATCTGTGTGTCCTTGTATGTGTGTGTCCTTGCATCTGTGTGTCCTTGTATCTGTGTGTCCTTGTATCTGTGTGTCCTTGTATCTGTGTGTCCTTGCATCTGTGTGTCCTTGTATCTGTGTGTCCTTGTATCTGTGTGTCCTTGTATCTGTGTGTCCTTGTATCTGTGTGTCCTTGTATCTGTGTCCTTGTATCTGTGTGTCCTTGTATCTGTGTGTCCTTGTATCTGTGTGTCCTTTTATCTGTGTGTCATTTTATCTGTGTGTCATTTTATCTGTGTGTCCTTGTATCTTTGTGTCATTTGTATCTGTGTGTCCTTGTATCTGTGTGTCCTTGTATCTGTGTGTCCTTTTATCTGTGTGTCATTTTATCTGTGTGTCCTTTTATCTGTGTGTCCTTGTATCTGTGTGTCCTTGTATCTGTGTGTCCTTGTATCTGTGTGTCCTTGCATCTGTGTGTCCTTTTATCTGTGTGTCCTTTTATCTGTGTGTCCTTTTATCTGTGTGTCCTTGTATCTGTGTGTGTATCTGTGTGTCCTTTATCTGTGTGTCCTTGTATCTGTGTCCTTGTCTGTGTGTCCTTTATCTTTGTGTCCTTGTCCTTTTATCTGTGTGTCCTTGTATCTGTGTGTCCTTGTATCTGTGTGTCCTTTTATCTGTGTGTCCTTGTATCTGTGTGTCCTTTTATCTGTCCTTTTATCTGTGTGTCCTTTTATCTGTGTGTCCTTTTATTTGTGTGTCCTTGTATCTGTGTGTCCTTGTATCTGTGTGTCCTTTTATCTGTGTGTCCTTTTATCTGTGTGTCCTTTTATCTGTGTGTCCTTTTATCTGTGTGTCCTTGTATCTGTGTGTCCTTGTATCTGTGTGTCCTTGTATCTGTGTCCTTGTATCTGTGTGTCCTTGTATCTGTGTGTCCTTGTATGCGTGTACTTGAGAATTATGTGTGTATCTCCATGTACAGGACAGTGTTTGTGTGTGTAAGTGTGTGCATGTGTTAGAGATGCGTGAGTGTGTGCTAGGTGTATATGTAGTTTGTGAGAAGTGATTACGCATGCTGCACCACAGCACAGTAGCACATTTCCTATTCTCTTTCTAAAGGCAGGACCACGGTGTGCATTTTTATCAGCTTACTTCTCTGACACGTTCATTAAATGAGCACAATGCTGTGTGTGTATGTGCTCTGCATTGTCCCTTTCTCCAGATGCCCCTCATTCTCCTCAGGACTATGGGGACAATGAGTACTGACAGACACACTGACATCACCCTGCTGTCTCTTATAACACTCAATGTTCACCCTCTCAACAAACACATAGACATACACACACACAGTTTGAACTGTATAAACACAAACGTGTGAGAATTCACATTTAAAATGCATCCATCAGCACAAACACGGACGTACATACGCACACACACAAACACACGCGCGCGCGCACGCACACACACACACACTAAGACAGATACACACACAAACATACACACTAGATGTTCTGGGGCAGATGCGGCAGCAATAGCAGAGGTGTGTGTGGGTCTAAGCTGCTGCATGCGTCAGCTGTTGAGGAATGTTAGGTTTGGCAGTGCATTAGTGAAAAGTCCTAACGCAAAAGAGGAACACAAACACACAGGAACACACAGGAACACACACACATTCATGCACACAGCAGAGTTCACGATTATCTGAAGAGGGATCAGCTCTCTTTATCACTCTCTCTCTCCCTCTTTCTCTGTCTGTTTCTCTTTCTCTCTGTGTATCCCTCTTTCTCTGTCTTTCTCTGTCTGTTTCTCTTTCTCTCTGTTTATCCCTCTGTCTCTGTCTTTCTCTGTCTGTTTCTCTTTCTCTCTGTTTATCCCTCTTTCTCTGTCTGTTTCTCTTTCTCTCTGTTTATCCCTCTGTCTCTGTCTTTCTCTGTCTGTTTCTCTTTCTCTCTGTTTATCCCTCTGTCTCTGTCTTTCTCTGTCTGTTTCTCTTTCTCTCTGTTTATCCCTCTTTCTCTGTCTGTTTCTCTTTCTCTCTGTTTATCCCTCTCTCTCTCCCTCTTTCTCTGTCTGTTTCTCTTTCTCTCTGTTTATCCCTCTTTCTCTGTCTGTTTCTCTTTCTCTCTGTTTATCCCTCTTTCTCTGTCTGTTTCTCTTTCTCTCTCTTTATCCCTCTTTCTCTCCCTCTTTCTCTGTCTGTTTCTCTTTCTCTCACTTTATCCCTCTTTCTCTCCCTCTTTCTCTGTCTGTTTCTCTTTCTCTCACTTTATCCCTCTCTCTCTCCCTCTTTCTCTGTCTGTTTCTCTCTCTTTATCACTCTTTCTCTCCCTGTTTCTCTGTCTTTCTCTGTCTGTTTCTCTTTCTCTCTGTTTACCCCTCTCTCTCTCCCTCTTTCTCGGCCTGTGTCTCTCTCTTTATCTCTCTCTCTCCCTCTTTCTCAGCCTGTGTCTCTCTCTCTCTCTCTCTCTCTCTCTCTCTCTCTCTCTCTCTCTCTCTCTCTCTCTCTCTCTCTCTCTCTCTCTCTCTCTCTCTCTCTCTCTGTCTGTTTCTCTTTCTCTCTGTTCACCTTCTCTGTCTCTCCATCTTGCTTTTCACATCTCTCTCGCTGTCTCTCTCTCTCTCTCTCTCTCCTCTTGGGCTGAAGGTGGGATTGTGTTGATTTGCGTTGGTTTATGTAGTAATGCGTTGGCTTATGCAGTAATCTCACAGGTGTGACACAGGGGCCTCATTGACATGCAGTGAAATCCCACCTCTGTTAGAAATATATCTGTTTGCCCTGTATCCAAAGCCCATCACCTGTCAGCACTCCCTGAACACACACATGCACACAGGCACATCACACCCAAGGAACACACTTGAATGACAAATACTGCACCTAGAACAAGATATTACATCACTTGAATGACAAATACTGCACTACCCCGTAATGTTTTGTATACTCAGTGTAAAACCTATCCTGGGGGCTTTTTGGCTTGGCAGTGGCACTACTCCCTCTAGATGGAGAGAGAAGACTACTACCATCCACCAGGCACAGACGTCACTTCAACGGCTATTCCATGTTGGCTCAACATCATTTAATTGAAATTACGTGGAAACAACGTTGATTCCACCAGTGTTTTCCCAGTGGGCAAAGGATTCAACTAAACACGAACACTGTACATGGACAACGTCTCCTCCCAGATCTATCCTGAAAGGCTTGTATAGAAGCAGCTGGGGCAAGTGGAAAGGTTGTTGTTTCTCTGAACATGAAGCGTCAAATGTCACCTGTCCATTGGCAGATACATGGTAGTTGTTGTTGTAAAAGAGAATATCCATCAACAACAGTCACAGTCATATAAAGGTTCATAAACACATCAGTCCATAGTCTCCGTATTCTTCAATAAATGCTCGAAGACTAAATTGACCAGAAACATATCAGTGCTGGCTTTAGGATACTGGACACTAAACTGACAAAACCAGATCTGTGTAAAACAACTGGTGTCTGTCTCCATGGCCTGAGAAATAAGGAAAATGAAGAGCACAGAGAAAGCCCGATATAGACTTCTTAAAAGCGTTTCACATTTACACAGATGTGCACAATATTACAATTATGGTGGGGCACAGCAGCGAGATTCCATGTCCTGTGCATTTATCTGGCTGAGAGCCCATTACAACACACTGTTCTGTTCCTTTTCCTTCGGATTGCAGAAAATGTCCAGCCCAGCCAACACTCTGGACAACAGGTATTTATGAACAATGACCTCCCTCTTTCTCTGTCTCACACAATCTCTCTCTCCTCACTCAGTCTCTCTCCTCACTCAGTCTCTCTCCTCACTCAGTGTCTCTCTCCTCACTCAGTCTCTCTCTCCTCACTCAGTCTC
>NC_068430.1:24183931-24192387 GCF_023373465.1 Oncorhynchus keta | reverse complement strand
CAGGGGTGTCAAAGTCAAATGGACGGAGGGCCAAATAAAAAATTTAGCTACAAGCCGAGGGCCGGACTGTTCGAATGTTCATTGAAAAATTTTTAAATGACGCATATAGTCTAGTGAACCTAATTGAACCTACTGAAAACCTAACAAATATATTCCAATATGATCAGATAAATAAAGCAATATTTTCTTATGGCTCTGTCAGTAATCTTTAATTTTCAACAGACACAAAAGACAAATTTCCTTTATATAAAAATCCCCAATAACATGAACATTAAATGAAAGAAACCGGTATTCAAGGCACCATCAGTAGCCTATATTTTCTATTTTAGCAAAAGTGGGCTAAATTTACTTCAAAGAAAAAAACAATAATAGCAATTTTCTATCATCCACTCAACTGAAATATTTTTAAAATATAATTGGATTGAAATACAATAAAATAAAGTGCAAAAATCTATTAATCAAAAACAACACTTTGTTTAAGGAGAAGTAACATGCAGTGAAAACAAATATTAAACTTTAACTTTTAAACTTGAACTGAGTAAAAACTCTAAATATGTGATTGCACAGTAATGTTCACTTGTTTGAGGTTGAGGGTGATACTTGGTGGTGTCCCATCTTTTCCACAAGTTCATCAATGTTCGGGGTAAGGCTCTGAGCTGAGGAAATCCTCAGAATTGAGTGGAGGTGTTCAGCAGTAAGTCGACTTCTGTGTGATGTTTTGTTCAAGTTCATCAAAGAAAACAGTTGTTCACACAGGTATGTGCTGCCAAACATAGACAACGTTTGAGCAGCCTGGATGCGCAGCTGGGGCATTGTGTCGGGAGGAAACGGGCGAACTCCGCAGCACCCACTGCCGCATATTTTGCCCTCAGTGCATCATTGCATTGGAGGTCAATCAACTCCATTTGGAGGTTTGGTGGTGAGCTTTCCACGTCAACAGCAAATGGGTTACCGAGCAGTTCCAACCTGCTTTTTTGTGCTTCAAAGTCAGCAAATCGGCGCCGAAAGTCAGCGGCAAGCATACCTATTTTATCAGCCAACTGTGCGCTCGGGAACGCACTGGTAGAGAGCTTCTCTTTCATGGTCTGGCAGCTGGGAAAGTGGCTCAAATTTTCTTTCCGCATCTGCGTCTCCCACAGAGTCAGTTTGGTTTTAAATGCCTTCACTGTACTGTACATATCAGAGATGACACGATCCCGACCCTGCAGCTGCAAGTTCATTGCATTCAGATGACTCGTAATGTCACACAGAAAAGCCATTTCACACAGAAACATTTCGTCTCGGAGTTGTGTTGTGTCTTTCCCTTTGCTGTCCAAGAACAGACAAATCTCCTCACGAAGCTCGAAACATCTTTGAAGCACCTTTCCCTGGCTTAGCCATCGCACCTCTGTGTGATAAGGCAAATCACCATGCTCCGTTTCTAACTCCGTCAGAAATGCCTTGAACTGGCGGTGATTCAAACCTTTGGCTCTGATAAAGTTAACTGTGCGTGATGATGCTCATTACATGCTCCATTTTCAAGGCTTTACCGCACAACGCTTCCTGGTGTATGATACAATGATAAGCTGTCAGCTCACCTGTCGCGTTTTCCTCTTGCATCTTTTCCCGTATCTTCGCCACCAGTCCGCTCCTGTGTCCACACATCGCAGGTGCTCCGTCGGTTGTCAAACCCACGAGTTTTTCCCAAGGCAGCTCCATCTCATTTACACATCTTGACACCTCTTCATACAAATCATGCCCCGTAGTTGTGCCATGCATAGGACGTAAAGCCAAAAACTCCTCTGTCACGCTTAGGCTGGAGTCCACTCCGCGGATGAAAATTGACAACTGGGCAATGTCAGAAATGTCGGTGCTCTCATCCACAGCCAAGGAATATGCAATGAAATCTTTTCCCTTTTTCACAAGCTGCTCTTTTAGATTGATGGACAACTGGTCTACTCTCTCGGCAATGGTGTTTCTGCTCAGACTCACATTTAAAAAGAGTTGCCTTTTTTTCTGGGCAAACTTCGTCACAAACTTTAATCATGCAGTTTTTGATGAAATCCCCCTCCGTAAATGGCCGGGCTGATTTAGCGATCTCTTCTGCCAAAATAAAACTGGCCTTGACAGCAGCCTGGCCTTGTGATTTGGCTTTTTGAACAGAGCCTGTCGAGATTTGAGGCCTCGTTTTAATTCCTCTGCCTTTTGTAGCCTTTGTTCCATGTCCATATTCTTGTTTTTGTCCGCGTGTTTCGTTTCATAATGTCGTCTCAGATTATACTCTTTCAGTACCGCCACACTTTCTCCACACAGAAGACACACAGGTTTTCCAGCTACCTCCGTGAACAAATACTCCGACTCCCACCTTGTTTGAAACCCCGGTTCTCAGTGTCCACCTTCCGTTTTGCCATTTTTGATGGGTATCTGAAAGTTAATTTTACTGTGATGCTGACAACTGCTGTGCCAATAAATATTGAAATGAAGCAGCCTACTGCTCGGTGCGTCACCGTTGCATTGTGGGAAATGTAGTATTGGTGCGTGTAAAAGATCTGCGGGCTGCCGGCTTGCTGCGGTCTGCGGGCCGGTTCTAATAATAAATCAAGATCATCCCAGGGGCCGTAAAAACCTTCTCGCGGGCCGGATGTGGCCCGCGGGCCTTGACTCTGACATATGTGCTCAAGAGAGTGAGAGGGGAGATTAGAGAATGAGAGAGACATGTCTAAGTTTATTTGCCTGCCTGCCTGCCTGTCTTTCACCAATTTATCCATTGCAGCTTTATCACCAAGTGTTTTTGCCTTGAATACAATGTATTGACTTATGAGTCCACTGCTTCAATACCTTGATGCAGTGTGTGTGTGTGTGTGTGTGTGTGTGTGTGTGTGTGTGTGTGTGTGTGTGTGTGTGTGTGCGCGCGTGCGCTGTCTGTCTGTCTGTCTGTCTGTCTGTCTGTCTGTCTGTCTGTCTGTCTGTCTGTCTGTCTGTCTGTCTGTCTGTCTGTCTGTCTGTCTGTCTGTCTGTCTGTCTGTCTGTCTGTCTGTCTGTCTGTCTGTCTGTCTGTCTGTCTGTCTGTCTGTCTGTCTGTCTGTCTGTCTGTCTGTCTGTCTGTCTGTCTGTCTGTCTGTCTGTCTGTCTGTCTGTCTGTCTGTCTGTCTGTCTGTCTGTCTGTCTGTCTGTCTGTCTGTCTGTCTGTCTGTCTGTCTGTCTGTCTGTCTGTCTGTCTGTCTGTCTGTCTGTCTGTCTGTCTGTCTGTCTGTCTGTCTGTCTGTCTGTCTGTCTGTCTGTCTGTCTGTCTGTCTGTCTGTCTGTCTGTCTGTCTGTCTGTCTGTCTGTCTGTCTGTCTGTCTGTCTGTCTGTCTGTCTGTCTGTCTGTCTGTCTGTCTGTCTGTCTGTCTGTCTGTCTGTCTGTCTGTCTGTCTGTCTGTCTGTCTGTCTGTCTGTCTGTCTGTCTGTCTGTCTGTCTGTCTGTCTGTCTGTCTGTCTGTCTGTCTGTCTGTCTGTCTGTCTGTCTGTCTCATTGGAATCTGAGAATCTCTGTTTGTCTTGTCTAATCTTGCTACAATGTTGAGATCTTATGCTGTCAAGGTCAATCCACCATAGCTTTATTACGACTGTGAATGCCACTCCAGAAGAGAAAGGTGGCTGCCATAACAATTACGCTTCATGACAGAATACTTAATACCACAGCTCATGAATCGGGATGCCATTTGAGTAAATCTCTTCTAGCTAATCGAGCATATTTGATTGTTTGAGTGAATTGTTCTCACTTTATCACCACATTTGTCAGTAAGCATTTCACGGTAAGGTCCTACACCTGTTGTATTTGGCGCATGTGACAAATAAATAAAATGTGATTTGATTTGACGTATTACTCAATAACAGTCGGATACATTTCAACAGTGCTTGGGGGTCTAAGGGAATGGGTTTCACTGGGGTGACAAATGGGATCTGAATGAAATAAGGGACAGATGGGGGGGGATTCAAAGTAGGGAAGGTTTGTGTGGTTTGTTATTCGGCACAGGGATGGTAGTGTGTTTTTTCCCGGGTTTACATTAGCTCTTTTGCAGGTTTTACTACTGTATAGGTATAGTCAAGCATTAAGTCACCTCGGGGTTTATTGTATATGGCCAATATACCATGGCTAAGGGCTGTATCCAGGCACTCCGCATTGCATTGTGCATAAGAACAGCCCTTAGCCGTGGTATATTGGACATATACCACACCCCCTCGGGCCTTAATGCTTGACTATACCTCAGGTCAATATAGTCTACCAGTCTAACTCTATCCTGCCCTCTATCCACCATTCACAGTGAGAATAGGGAAGGTGTACCGTTTGTCCAGATCTGCAATAGGTTAACTAGCAATCATACCACACATAAAAGCATACATTTTCAATTGTAATCCACAAGAACGAATAGCAGATAGGCAGCAGACAGGCCATGTGCATCATTCCCATGGAAAGACACTGAAGACATGAGACACACAGCTCAAAAAGCTTCCCTATTCATCTTGTTTAGGGACAATAAAATGATCCTACACAGACTAGCATGATTGTTTTAAAGTGAGTACAAAATTATACTCTAGGCTGCAGTGAAAACGTCATTGGAATAACTGTGCAAAAGTCCTGTGATTTGACTGTTTCATTCCATTTGGATCCATTGTGGGTTTCCTCTGGACAGTTTAGAAAGACACAGTAGCAGGCCAGTCTGGCTGTATTTTTACTTCTGATACTGAGATGCTCTGTCTGTTGCAGATCATCATTCTCCCAAGTAGTCCTGTAATAGTGTGGCCTGTGCAAACCTATGCAGACATTTTTGTGGCAAAACCATCAGTAGGCCAAGAGTGGAAAATGCTATGGAAAACCATTTAGCTTGAATTTTTTATTTGGTACTGTACATGGGAATTTGACCGCAAAAGTAATTTTTGTCCACTATAATGTGTACTCAGACTTTTATCTGCAACAAGTCAATGTGTACTCAGACTTTTATCTGCAACAAGTCAATTTGATGGAAACACAACTCTGATGGGAAAATGTGAATATGGTTTTTATGCCGATTTTAGAATATTCACACAGTTCGTGTACTTCAGGAAACAGCAGAGCGAGCACCCCCCATCCACATTGACGGGACAGTAGTGAAGAAGGTGGAAAGTTTTAAGTTCCTCGGCGTGCACATCACGGACAAACTGAAATGGTCCACCCACACAGACAGCGTGGTGATTAAGGCGCAACAGCGCCTCTTCAACCTCAGGAGACTGAAGAAATTTGGCTTGTCACCTAAAACACTCAAACTTTTACAGATGCACAATTGAGAGCATCTTGTCGGGCTGTATCAACACCTGGTATGGCAACTGCTCCTCCCACAACCTCAAGGCTCTCCAGAGGGTGGTGCGGGCTGCACAACGCATCACCGGGCGCAAACTACCTGCCCTCCAGGACACCTACAGCACCCGATGTCACAAGAAGGCCAAAAAGATCATCAAGGACAACAACCACCCGAGCCACTGCCTGTTCACCCCGCTATCATCCAGAAGGTGAGGTCAATACAAGTGCATCAAATCTGGGACTGAGAGACTGAAAAACAGCTTCTATCTCAAAGCCATCAGACAGTTAAACAGCCACCACTAACATAGTGGCTGCTGCCAACATACAGACTCAAATCTCTGGCCACTTTAATACATTTTATAAATTGCTAACCATGTGTATGTGACCAATAAAATTTGATTCGATTTGATAGAAATCTGTCGCCAATTGGATGTAAACCCAGCTATTGACACCCTAAAGACTCTGACAATTGCACAAGTCCACAGTCACTTTGATTATGCCTGCACAATATGCACATCATGGTTCACCAGCACCCCATACATCTAAAGAATAAGCTGCAGACCAGCCAAAACAAGCTTGTAAGATTTGTACTTAACCCCCTCATACTCATCTGGTTGGTTTCATGAAGTGAAATTAAAGATTCCCTACATTTTCCATATGCACAAATCTTATTTCTCTCAAAGTTTGTGCACACACTTGTTTCCCTATTAGTACGCATCTCTCCTTTGCCAAGATAATCCATCCACCTGACAGGTGTGGAATATGAATTATCTGATTAAACAGCATGATCATTTTTACACAGTTGCACCTTATGCTGGGGGCAATAAAGGCCACTCTAAAATGTGTAGTTTTGTCACACAACACAATGCCACAGATTTATCAAGTTTTGAGGGAGAACCAGAACTGAACCAGAACAGAACCAGAACACCAGAACTGTTGCCAGAGAATAGAATGTTCATTTCTCTACCATAAGCTGCCTCCAATGTCGTTTTAGAGGCCTGCATACTCACCAGACATGTCACCCATTAAGCATGATTGGGATGCTCTGAATCAACGTGTACGACAGCGTGTTCCAGTTCTTACCAATTTCCATCAACTTCACACAGCGATGAAGAAGAGTGGGACAACATTCCACAGGCCACAATCAACAGCCTGATAAACTGATCCACGTCCATATCTTTTTTGAAAGATATGTGACCAGCAGATGCATATCTGTATTCCCAGTCATGTGAAATCCATAGATTAGAACCTAATGAATGTATTTAAATGTACTGATTTCCTTCTATGAAATGTAACTCAGTAAAATGTTTTAAATTGTTACATATTGCGTTTATATTTTTGTTCGGTGTAGTATTCATTAAATCAAATCAAATCAAATTTATTTCTATAGCCCTTCGTACATCAGCTGATATCTCAAAGTGCTGTACAGAAACCCAGCCTAAAACCCCAAACAGCAAACAATGCAGCTGTTGCATTATTTTGTTCGGTGTTGTATTCATTATTTTGTTCGGTGTAGTATTCATTATTTTGTTCGGTGTAGTATTCATTATTTTGTTTGGTATTGTATTCATTATTTTGTTCGGTGTAGTATTCATTATTTTGTTCGGTGTAGTATTCATTATTTTGTTCGGTGTAGTATTCATTATTTTGTTCGGTGTAGTATTCATTATTTTGTTCGGTGTAGTATTCATTATTTTGTTCGGTGTAGTATTCATTATTTTGTTCGGTGTAGTATTCATTATTTTGTTCGGTGTAGTATTCATTATTTTGTTCGGTGTAGTATTCATTATTTTGTTCGATGTAGTATTCATTATTTTGTTCGGTGTAGTATTCATTATTTTGTTCGGTGTAGTATTCATTATTTTGTTCGGTGTAGTATTCATTATTTTGTTCGGTGTAGTATTCATTATTTTGTTCGGTGTAGTATTCATTATTTTGTTCGGTGTAGTATTCATTATTTTGTTCGGTGTAGTATTCATTATTTTGTTCGGTGTAGTATTCATTATTTTGTTCGGTGTAGTATTCATTATTTTGTTCGGTGTAGTATTCATTATTTTGTTCGGTGTAGTATTCATTATTTTGTTCGGTGTTGTATTCATTATTTTGTTCGGTGTTGTATTCATTATTTTGTTCGGTGTAGTATTCATTATTTTGTTCGGTGTAGTATTCATTATTTTGTTCGGTGTTGTATTCATTATTTTGTTCGGTGTAGTATTCATTATTTTGTTCGGTGTAGTATTCATTATTTTGTTCGGTGTTGTATTCATTATTTTGTTCGGTGTTGTATTCATTATTTTGTTCGGTGTAGTATTCATTATTTTGTTCGGTGTAGTATTCATTATTTTGTTCGGTGTTGTATTCATTATTTTGTTCGGTGTTGTATTCATTATTTTGTTGGTGTAGTATTCATTATTTTGTTCGGTGTTGTATTCATTATTTTGTTCGGTGTTGTATTCATTATTTTGTTCGGTGTTGTATTCATTATTTTGTTGGTGTAGTATTCATTATTTTGTTCAGTGTTGTATTCATTATTTTGTTCGTGTTGTATTCATTATTTTGTTCGGTGTTGTATTCATTATTTTGTTCGGTGTTGTATTCATTATTTTGTTCGGTGTTGTATTCATTATTTTGTTCGGTGTAGTATTCATTATTTTGTTCGGTGTTGTATTCATTATTTTGTTCGGTGTAGTATTCATTATTTTGTTCGGTGTAGTATTCATTATTTTGTTCGGTGTTGTATTCATTATTTTGTTCGGTGTAGTATTCATTATTTTGTTCGGTGTAGTATTCATTATTTTGTTCGGTGTAGTATTCATTATTTTGTTCGGTGTAGTATTCATTATTTTGTTCGGTGTTGTATTCATTATTTTGTTCGGTGTAGTATTCATTATTTTGTTCGGTGTTGTATTCATTATTTTGTTCGGTGTAGTATTCATTATTTTGTTCGGTGTTGTATTCATTATTTTGTTCGGTGTAGTATTAATTCATTGGTCTGGTCCACAGAATTACCATGAACTCAGCCCCCAGGTATCTATCAAACCATTTTCCATTTGTTAGAGATGTCCACCAGCATAATGCCAAAGACTCTAATATTCACTGTTTTAAATGTAAGCGTCTATCTGGTAGGAACACATTTTTATATAGCCTACTTGAGCTG
>NC_068430.1:24176170-24183831 GCF_023373465.1 Oncorhynchus keta | reverse complement strand
AGTGAGAGGGGAGATTAGAGAACAGAGAGACATGTCTAAAGTTTATTTGCCTGCCTGCCTGCCTGTCTTTCACCAATTTATCCACTGCAGCTTTATCACCAAGCGTTTTTGCCTTGAATACAATGTATTGACTTATGAGTCCACTGCTTCAATACCTTGATGCATATCGTGTGTGTGTGTGTGTGTGTGTGTGTGTGTGTGTGTGTGTGAGCGTGCGTGAGCGTGCGTGCGTGCGTGCGAGCGAGCGAGCTGCTCGGTCTGCCTGTCCGCTTCATTGAATCTGAGAATCTCTGTTTGTCTTGTCTAATCTTGCTACAATGTTGAGATCTTATGCTGTCAAGGTCAATCCACCATAGCTTTATTACGACTGTGAATGCCACTCCAGAAGAGAAAGGTGGCTGCCATAACAATTACGCTTCATGACAGAATATTTAATACCACAGCTCATGAATCGGGATGCCATTTGAGTAAATCTCTTCTAGCTAATCGAGCATATTTGATTGTTTGAGTGAATTGTTCTCACTTTATCACCACATTTGTCAGTAAGCATTTCACGTTAAGGTCCTACACCTGTTGTATTTGGCGCATGTGACAAATAAATAAAATGTGATTTGATTTGACGTATTACTCAATAACAGTCGGATACATTTCAACAGTGCTTGGGGGTCTAAGGGAATTGGGTTTCACTGGGGTGACAAATGGGATCTGAATGAAATAAGGGACAGATGGGGGGGGATTCAAAGTAGGGAAGGTTTGTGTGGTTTGTTATTCGGCACAGGGGATGGTAGTGTGTTTTTTCCCCGGGTTTACATTAGCTCTTTTGCAGGTTTTACTACTGTATAGGTATAGTCAAGCATTAAGTCACCTCGGGGTTTATTGTATATGGCCAATATACCATGGCTAAGGGCTGTATCCAGGCACTCCGCATTGCATTGTGCATAAGAACAGCCCTTAGCCGTGGTATATTGGACATATACCACACCCTCGGGCCTTAATGCTTGACTATACCTCAGGTCAATATAGTCTACCAGTCTAACTCTATCCTGCCCTCTATCCACCATTCACAGTGAGAATAGGGGAAGGTGTACCGTTTGTCCAGATCTGCAATAGGTTAACTAGCAATCATACCACACATAAAAGCATACATTTTCAATTGTAATCCACAAGAACGAATAGCAGATAGGCAGCAGACAGGCCATGTGCATCATTCCCATGGAAAGACACTGAAGACATGAGACACACAGCTCAAAAAGCTTCCTATTCATCTTGTTTAGGGACAATAAAATGATCCTACACAGACTAGCATGATTGTTTTAAAGTGAGTACAAAATTATACTCTAGGCTGCAGTGAAAACGTCATTGGAATAACTGTGCAAAAGTCCTGTGATTTGACTGTTTCATTCCATTTGGATCCATTGTGGGTTTCCTCTGGACAGTTTAGAAAGACACAGTAGCAGGCCAGTCTGGCTGTATTTTTACTTCTGATACTGAGATGCTCTGTCTGTTGCAGATCATCATTCTCCCAAGTAGTCCTGTAATAGTGTGGCCTGTGCAAACCTATGCAGACATTTTTGTGGCAAAACCATCAGTAGGCCAAGAGTGGAAAATGCTATGGAAAACCATTTAGCTTGAATTTTTTATTTGGTACTGTACATGGGAATTTGACCGCAAAAGTAATTTTTGTCCACTATAATGTGTACTCAGACTTTTATCTGCAACAAGTCAATTTGATGGAAACACAACTCTGATGGGAAAATGTGAATATAGTTTTTATGCCGTCTTTAGAATATTCACACAGTTCGTGTACTTCAGGAAACAGCAGAGCGAGCACCTCCCATCCACATTGACGGGACAGTAGTGAAGAAGGTGGAAAGTTTTAAGTTCCTCGGCGTGCACATCACGGACAAACTGAAATGGTCCACCCACACAGACAGCGTGGTGATTAAGGCGCAACAGCGCCTCTTCAACCTCAGGAGGCTGAAGAATTTGGCTTGTCACCTAAAACACTCAAACTTTTACAGATGCACAATTGAGAGCATCTTGTCGCGCTGTATCAACACCTGGTATGGCAACTGCTCCTCCCACAACCTCAAGGCTCTCCAGAGGGTGGTGCGGGCTGCACAACGCATCACCGGGCGCAAACTACCTGCCCTCCAGGACACCTACAGCACCCGATGTCACAAGAAGGCCAAAAAGATCATCAAGGACAACAACCACCCGAGCCACTGCCTGTTCACCCCGCTATCATCCAGAAGGTGAGGTCAATACAAGTGCATCAAATCTGGGACTGAGAGACTGAAAAACAGCTTCTATCTCAAAGCCATCAGACAGTTAAACAGCCACCACTAACATAGTGGCTGCTGCCAACATACAGACTCAAATCTCTGGCCACTTTAATACATTTTATAAATTGCTAACCATGTGTATGTGACCAATAAAATTTGATTCGATTTGATAGAAATCTGTCGCCAATTGGATGTAAACCCAGCTATTGACACCCTAAAGACTCTGACAATTGCACAAGTCCACAGTCACTTTGATTATGCCTGCACAATATGCACATCATGGTTCACCAGCACCCCATACATCTAAAGAATAAGCTGCAGACCAGCCAAAACAAGCTTGTAAGATTTGTACTTAACCCCCTCATACTCATCTGGTTGGTTTCATGAAGTGAAATTAAAGATTCCCTACATTTTCCATATGCACAAATCTTATTTCTCTCAAAGTTTGTGCACACACTTGTTTCCCTATTAGTACGCATCTCTCCTTTGCCAAGATAATCCATCCACCTGACAGGTGTGGAATATGAATTATCTGATTAAACAGCATGATCATTTTTACACAGTTGCACCTTATGCTGGGGGCAATAAAAGGCCACTCTAAAATGTGTAGTTTTGTCACACAACACAATGCCACAGATTTATCAAGTTTTGAGGGAGAACCAGAACTGAACCAGAACAGAACCAGAACACCAGAACTGTTGCCAGAGAATAGAATGTTCATTTCTCTACCATAAGCTGCCTCCAATGTCGTTTTAGAGGCCTGCATACTCACCAGACATGTCACCCATTAAGCATGATTGGGATGCTCTGAATCAACGTGTACGACAGCGTGTTCCAGTTCTTACCAATTTCCATCAACTTCACACAGCGATGAAGAAGAGTGGGACAACATTCCACAGGCCACAATCAACAGCCTGATAAACTGATCCACGTCCATATCTTTTTTGAAAGATATGTGACCAGCAGATGCATATCTGTATTCCCAGTCATGTGAAATCCATAGATTAGAACCTAATGAATGTATTTAAATGTACTGATTTCCTTCTATGAAATGTAACTCAGTAAAATGTTTTAAATTGTTACATATTGCGTTTATATTTTTGTTCGGTGTAGTATTCATTAAATCAAATCAAATCAAATTTATTTCTATAGCCCTTCGTACATCAGCTGATATCTCAAAGTGCTGTACAGAAACCCAGCCTAAAACCCCAAACAGCAAACAATGCAGCTGTTGCATTATTTTGTTCGGTGTTGTATTCATTATTTTGTTCGGTGTAGTATTCATTATTTTGTTCGGTGTAGTATTCATTATTTTGTTTGGTATTGTATTCATTATTTTGTTCGGTGTAGTATTCATTATTTTGTTCGGTGTAGTATTCATTATTTTGTTCGGTGTAGTATTCATTATTTTGTTCGGTGTAGTATTCATTATTTTGTTCGGTGTAGTATTCATTATTTTGTTCGGTGTAGTATTCATTATTTTGTTCGGTGTAGTATTCATTATTTTGTTCGGTGTAGTATTCATTATTTTGTTCGGTGTAGTATTCATTATTTTGTTCGGTGTAGTATTCATTATTTTGTTCGGTGTAGTATTCATTATTTTGTTCGGTGTAGTATTCATTATTTTGTTCGGTGTAGTATTCATTATTTTGTTCGGTGTAGTATTCATTATTTTGTTCGGTGTAGTATTCATTATTTTGTTCGGTGTAGTATTCATTATTTTGTTCGGTGTAGTATTCATTATTTTGTTCGGTGTAGTATTCATTATTTTGTTCGGTGTAGTATTCATTATTTTGTTCGGTGTAGTATTCATTATTTTGTTCGGTGTAGTATTCATTATTTTGTTCGGTGTTGTATTCATTATTTTGTTCGGTGTAGTATTCATTATTTTGTTCGGTGTAGTATTCATTATTTTGTTCGGTGTTGTATTCATTATTTTGTTCGGTGTAGTATTCATTATTTTGTTCGATTGTAGTATTCATTATTTTGTTGATTAGTATTCATTATTTTGTTCGGTGTTGTATTCATTATTTTGTTGATTATTGTATTCATTATTTTGTTCGGTGTAGTATTCATTATTTTGTTCGATTGTAGTATTCATTATTTTGTTCGGTGTTGTATTCATTATTTTGTTACGGTGTTGTATTCATTATTTTTTGTTAGGTGTAGTATTCATTATTTTGTTCGGTGTTGTATTCATTATTTTGTTATTCATTATTTTGTTCGGTGTAGTATTCATTATTTTGTTGATTTGTATTCATTATTTTGTTCTGGTGTAGTATTCATTATTTTGTCAGGAAGATTCATTATTTTGTTCTGGTGTTGTATTCATTATTTGTCTGTGTTGTATTCCATTATTTTGTCTGTGTAGTTCGGTGTAGTATTCATTATTTTGTTCGGTGTAGTATTCATTATTTTGTTCGGTGTAGTATTCATTATTTTGTTCGGTGTTGTATTCATTATTTTGTTCGGTGTAGTATTCATTATTTTGTTCGGTGTAGTATTCATTATTTTGTTCGGTGTAGTATTCATTATTTTGTTCGGTGTTGTATTCATTATTTTGTTCGATTGTAGTATTCATTATTTTGTTCGGTGTAGTATTCATTATTTTGTTCGGTGTTGTATTCATTATTTTGTTGATTGTAGTATTCATTATTTTGTTGATTAGTATTCATTATTTTTGTTCGGTGTAGTATTCATTATTTTGTTCGGTGTAGTATTCATTATTTTGTTCGGTGTTGTATTCCATTATTTTGTTCGGTGTAGTATTCATTATTTTGTTCGGTGTTGTATTCATTATTTGTTCGGTGTATTATTCATTATTTTGTTCGGTGTTGTATTCATTATTTTGTTCGGTGTAGTATTAATTCATTGGTCTGGTCCACAGAATTACCATGAACTCAGCCCCCAGGTATCTATCAAACCATTTTCCATTTGTTAGAGATGTCCACCAGCATAATGCCAAAGACTCTAATATTCACTGTTTTAAATGTAAGCGTCTATCTGGTAGGAACACATTTTTATATAGCCTACTTGAGCTGGAAGTGAGACATTTACATTACATTTACATTTAAGTCATTTAGCAGACGCTCTTATCCAGAAGCGACTTACAAATTGGTGCATACACCTTATGACATCCAGTGGAACAGCCACTTTACAATAGTGCATCTAAATCTTGTTAGGGGGGTGAGAAGGATTACCTTACTCCTATCCTAGGTATTCCTTGAAGAGGTGGGGTTTCAGGTGTCTCCGGAAGGTGGTGATTGACTCCGCTGTCCTGGCGTCGTGAGGGAGTTTGTTCCACCATTGGGGGCCAGAGCAGCGAACAGTTTTGACTGGGCTGAGCGGGAACTGTACTTCCTCAGTGGTAGGGAGGCGAGCAGGCCAGAGGTGGATGAACGCAGTGCCCTTGTTTGGGTGTAGGGCCTGATCAGAGCCTGGAGGTACTGAGGTGCCGTTCCCCTCACAGCTCCGTAGGCAAGCACCATGGTCTTGTAGCGGATGCGAGCTTCAACTGGAAGCCAGTGGAGAGAGCGGAGGAGCGGGGTGACGTGAGAGAACTTGGGAAGGTTGAACACCAGACGGGCTGCGGCGTTCTGGATGAGTTGTAGGGGTTTAATGGCACAGGCAGGGAGCCCAGCCAACAGCGAGTTGCAGTAATCAAGACGGGAGATGACAAGTGCCTGGATTAGGACCTGCGCCGCTTCCTGTGTGAGGCAGGGTCGTACTCTGCGGATGTTGTAGAGCATGAACCTACAGGAACGGGACACCGCCTTGATGTTAGTTGAGAACGTCAGGGTGTTGTCAGGATCACGCCAAGGTTCTTAGCGCTCTGGGAGGAGGACACAATGGAGTTGTCAACCGTGATGGCGAGATCATGGAGCGGGCAGTCCTTCCCCGGGAGGAAGAGGAGCTCCGTCTTGCTGAGGTTCAGCTTGAGGTGGTGATCCGTCATCCACACTGATATGTCTGCCAGACATGCAGAGATGCGATTCGCCACCTGGTCATCAGAAGGGGAAAGGAGAAGATTAATTGTGTGTCGTCTGCATAGCAATGATAGGAGAGACCATGTGAGGTTATGACAGAGCCAAGTGACTTGGTGTATAGCGAGAATAGAGAGGGCCTAGAACAGAGCCCTGGGGACACCAGTGGTGAGAGCGCGTGGTGAGGAGACAGATTCTCGCCACGCCACCTGGTAGGAGCGACCTGTCAGGTAGGACGCAATCCAAGCGTGGGCCGCGCCGAGAGATGCCCAACTCGGAGAGGGTGGAAGGAGGATCTGATGGTTCACAGTATCGAAGGCAGCCGATAGGTCTAGAAGGATGAGAGCAGAGGAGAGAGAGTTAGCTTTAGCAGTGCGGAGCGCCTCCGTGATACAGAGAAGAGCAGTCTCAGTTGAATGACTAGTCTTGAAACCTGACTGATTTGGATCAAGAAGGTCATTCTGAGAGAGATAGCGGTAGAGCTGGCCAAGGACGGCACGCTCAAGAGTTTTGGAGAGAAAGAGAGAAGGGATACTGGTCTGTAGTTGTTGACATCGGAGGGATCGAGTGTAGGTTTTTCAGAAGGGTGCAACTCTCGCTCTCTTGAAGACGGGAGGGGCGTAGCCAGCGGTCAGGGATGAGTTGATGAGCGAGGTGAGAGGTAAGGAGAAGGTCTCCGGAAATGGTCTGGAGAAGAGAGGAGGGGATAGGGTCAAGCGGGCAGGTTGTTGGGCGGCCGGCCGTCACAAGAAGCGAGATTTCATCTGGAGAGAGAGGAGAAAAGAGGTCAGAGCATAGGGTAGGGCAGTGTGAGCAGAACCAGCGGTGTCGTTTGACTTAGCAAGCGAGGATCGGATGTCATCGACCTTCTTTTCAAAATGGTTGACGAAGTCATCTGCAGAGAGGGGAGGAGGGAGGGAGGATTCAGGAGGGAGGAGAAGGTGGCAAAGAGCTTCCTAGGGTTAGAGGCAGATGCTTGGAATTTAGAATGGTAGAAAGTGGCTTTAGCAGCAGAGACAGAGGAGGAAAATGTAGAGAGGAGGGAGTGAAAGGATGCCAGGTCCGCAGGAGGGGAGATTTTCCTCCATTTCCGCTCGGCTGCGAGCCCTGTTCTGTGAGCTCGCAATGAGTCGTCGAGCCACGGAGCGGGAGGGGAGGACCGAGCCGGCCTGGAGGATAGGGGACATAGAGAGTCAAAGGATGCAGAAAGGGAGGAGAGGGAGAGGGTTGAGGAGGCAGAATCAGGAGAGGAGGAGGTTGGAGAAAGTTTGAGCAGAGGGAAGAGATGATAGGATGGAAGAGGAGAGAGTAGCGGGGGAGAGAGAGCGAAGGTTGGGACGGCGCGATACCATCCGAGAGGGGCAGTGTGGGAAGTGTTGGATGAGAGCGAGAG
>NC_068430.1:24168179-24176070 GCF_023373465.1 Oncorhynchus keta | reverse complement strand
CAGATCCAGAGAGAGAGAGACAACACACAGATCCAGAGAAGAGACAACAAACAGATCCAGAGAGAGGGACAACAAACAGATCTAGAGAAGTCTACTTCGAGTTGGAGCGGCGGTCTATCGCACTTCGCTCCGCCCAGGTAGAATAACTTTTTCATTACATTTCATTATAGTACAATGGTTGATTTGTCTAATCTTAGCAATCTCTTCTTAGCTAGCTACATAGCCGTCCTTGTATCAGAGATAATTGCATAATTATCGTATTTAAATCGCCCTAACGTAGCCTTCACTGCTATTCGCCCAGCAGCTATGGCAGCTAGCATAAGCCCACAGATTAGCATCACTGTAGTGCTATTCACTCAACTGAACGACTTGATTAGTTTAGTGTTAGCTAGCTACATAGCTGTCTTTGTTTCAAGATAATTGTGTAGTTTAGAGTGTGTAGTCTTGAGTGATTATCTTAATTTACCGAGGTTCGCTAGCCAGCTATTTGTCGTCCTTGCGTAGGAGACTCTGCTAGCTAGCCAACAGCTAACAGCTAGCCAACGTCTACTGAATCGAATTCAACACTTCGGTCACAGTCACAGGTAGTATCACATTTTCATTTAATTTCATTACAGTACAACGGTTTGATTTGTTTGATCGTAGCTAGCTACATGCAGCTACATAGCCGTCTTTGTTTAAAGATAATTGTGTAGTCTAGAGCGATTTTCTAGGTTAGCCTAGCCAGCTATTGTCGTTCTTTTAACGCAACGTAACGTAAACAGCACTGCTAGCTAGCCAGCTGGCCCCCGAATGTAGCACTGTAGAAACTATTACACTCAACGGAGCGACTTGATTAGTGTTTGTCAACCAACGCAACTACTGCCAGCTAGCCTACTTCAGCAGTACTGTATCATTTAATCATTTTAGTCAATAAGATTCTTGCTACGTAAGCTTAACTTTCTGAACATTCGGAGACGTATAGTCCACTTGTCATTCAATCTCCTTGCATTAGTAGCCTCTTCTGTAGCCTGTCAACTATGTGTCTGTCTATCCCTGTTCTCTCCTCTCTGCACAGACCATACAAACGCTCCACACCGCGTGGCCGCTTGTACACCTAATCTGGTGGTCCCAGCGCGTACGACCCACGTGGAGTTCCAGGTCTCCGGTAGCCTCTGGAACTGCCGATCTGCGGCCAACAAGGCAGAGTTCATCTCAGCCTATGCCTCCCTCCAGTCCCTCAACTTCTTGGCACTGCGGAAACATGGATCACCACAGATAACACTGCTACTCCTACTGCTCTCTCCTCGTCCGCCGTGTTCTCGCACACCCCGAGAGCTTCTGGTCCAGCGGGGTGGTGGCACCCAGGATCCTCATCTCTCCCAAGTGGTCTTTCTCTCTTTCTCCCCTTACCCATCTGTCTATCGCCTCCTTTGAATTCCATGCTGTCACAGTTACCAACCCTTTCAAGCTTAACATCCTTATCATTTATACTTTCTCAGATTCCTTGGAGAAGTTCATCAATGAGCTTGATGCCTTGATAAGCTCCTTTCCTGAGGACGGCTCACCTCTCACAGTTCTGGGCGACTTTAACCTCCCCACGTCTACCTTTGACTCATTCCTCTCTGCCTCCTTCTTTCCTCCCTCTCCTCTTTTGACCTCACCCTCTTACCTTCCCCCCTACTCACAAGGCAGGCAATACGCTTGACCTCATCTTTACTAGATGCTGTTCTTCCACTAACCTCATTAACTCCTCCTCAAGTCTCCGACCACTACCTTGTATCCTTTTCCCTCTCGCTCTCATCCAACACTTCCCACACTGCCCCTACTCGGATGGTATCGCGCCGTCCCAACCTTCGCTCTCTCTCCCCCTTCTCTCTCCTCTTCCATCCTAGCATCATCTCTTCCCTCTGCTCAAATCTTCTCCAACCTATCTCCTGATTCTGCCTCCTCAACCCTCCTCTCCTCCCTTTCTGCATCCTTTGACTCTCTATGTCCCCTATCCTCCAGGCCGGCTCGGTCCTCCCCTCCCCGCTTCGTGGCTCGGCGACTCATTGCGAGCTCACAGAACAGGGCTCCGGGCAGCCGGCGGAAATGGAGGAAAACTCTCCCCTGCGGACCTGGCATCCTTTCACTCCCTCCTCTCTACATTTTCCTCCTCTGTCTCTGCTGCTAAAGCCACTTTCTACCATTCTAAATTCAAGCATCTGCCTCTCACCCTAGGAAGCTCTTTGCCACCTTCTCCTCCCTCCTGAATCCCCCCCCCTCCTCCCTCTCTGCAGATGACTTTGTCAACCACTTTGAAAAAGAATCGACGACATCCGACCTCGTTGCTAAGTCAAACCACACCGCTAGTTCTGCTCACACTGCCCTACCTATGCTCTGACCTCTCTCCCCTCTCTCTCCAGATGAAATCTCGCGTCTTGTGACGGCCGGCGTAACAACCTGCCCGCTTGACCCCTATCCCCTCCTCTCTTCTCCAGACCATTTCCGGAGACCTTCTCCCTTACCTCACCTCGCTCATCAACTCATCCCTGACCGCTGGCTACGTCCCTTCCGTCTTCAAGAGAAGCGAGAGTTGCACCCCTTCTGAAAAAACCTACACTCGATCCCTCCGATGTCAGCAACTACAGACCAGTATCCCTTCTCTCTTTTCTCTCCAAAACTCTTGAGCGTGCCGTCCTTGGCCAGCTCTACGCTATCTCTCTCAGAATGACCTTCTTGATCTAATCAGTCAGGTTTCAAGACTAGTCATTCAACTGAGACTTCTCTTCTCTGTATACGGAGCGCTCCGCACTGCTAAAGCTAACTCTCTCTCTCCTCTGCTCTCATCCTTCTAGACCTATCGGCTGCCTTCGATACTGCAGAACCATCAGATCCTCCTCTCCACCCTCTCCGAGTTGGGCATCTCCGGCGCGGCCCACGCTTGGATTGCGTCCTACCTGACGAATTCGCTCCTACCAGGTGGCGTGGCGAGAATCTGTCTCCCTCACCACGCGCTCTCACCGTTGGTGTCCCCCAGGGCTCTGTTCTAGGCCCTCTCTTATTCTCGCTATACACCAAGTCTTGGCTCTGTCATAACCTCACATGGTCTCTCTCCTATCATTGCTATGCAGACGACACACAATTAATCTTCTCCTTTCCCCCTTCTGATGACCAGGTGCGAATCGCATCTCTGCATGTCTGGCAGACATATCAGTGTGGATGACGGATCACCACCTCAAGCTGAACCTCAGCAAGACGGAGCTCCTCTTCCTCCCGGGGAAGGACTGCCCCGTTCCATGATCTACCGCCATCACGGTTGACAACTCCCATTGTGTCCTCCTCCCAGAACGCTAAGAACCTTGGCGTGATCCTGGACAACACCCTGTCGTTCTCAACTAACATCAAGGCGGTGTCCCGTTCCTGTAGGATTCATGCTCTACAACATCCGCAGAGTACGACCCTGCCTCACACAGGAACGGCGCAGGTCTAATCCAGGCACTTGTCATCTCCGTCTTGATTACTGCAACTCGCTGTTGGCTGGGCTCCCTGCCTGTGCCATTAAACCCCCTACAACTCATCCAGAACGCCGCAGCCCGTCTGGTGTTCAACCTTCCCAAGTTCTCTCCTCGTCCACCGCTCCCTCCGCTCTCTCCACTGGCTTCCAGTTGAAGCTCGCATCCGCTACAAGACCATGGTGCTTGCCTACAGGCTGTGAGGGAACGGCACCTCAGTACCTCCAGGCTCTGATCAGGCCCTACACCCAAACAAGGGCACTCGTTCATCCACCTCTGGCCTGCTCGCCTCCCTACCACTGAGAAGTACAGTTCCGCTCAGCCCAGTCAAAACTGTCCGCTGCTCTGGCCCCCAATGAGTGGAACAAACTCCCTCCGACGCCAGGACAGCGGAGTCAATCACCACCTTCCGGAGACACCTGAAACCCCACCTCTTCAAGGAATACCTAGGATAGGGTAAGTAATCCTTCTCACCCCCCCTAAAAAAGATTTAGATGCACTATTGTAAAGTGGCTGTTCCACTGGATGTCATAAGGTGTATGCACCAATTTGTAAGTCGCTCTGGATAAAGGCGTCTGCTAAATACTTAAATGTAAATGTAAATGTAGAGGGGACAACAAACAGATCCAGAGAGGGAGGGACAACAAACAGATCCAGAGAGGGAGAGAGAGACAACAAACCGATCCAGAGAGAGAGAGACAACACACAGATCCAGGAGGAGGGACAACAAACAGATCCAGAGAGGAGGGACAACAAACAGATCCAGAGAGAGAGACAACACACAGATCCAGAGAGAGAGAGAGAGAGAGACAACAAACAGATCAGAGAGAGAGAGAGACAACAAACAGATCAGAGAGGGACAACAAACAGATCCAGAGAGGAGGGACAACAAACAGATCAGAGAGGAGGGACAACAAACAGATCCAGAGGGAGGGACAACAAACAGATCCAGAGAGAGAACAACACACAGATCCAGAGAGAGAGAGACAACAAACAGATCCCAGAGAGAGAGAGGACAACAAACAGATCCAGAGAGAGAGACAACAAACAGATCCAGAGAGGAGAGACAACACACAGATCCAGAGAGGAGGGACAACAAACAGATCCAGAGAGGGACAACAAACAGATCCAGAGAGAGAGAGAGGGACAACAAACAGATCCAGAGAGAGAGAGAGAGACAAACAAACAGATCCAGAGAGGGAGGGACAACAAACAGATCCAGAGAGAGAGGACAACAAACAGATCCAGAGAGACAACAAACAGAGAGGGACAACAAACAGATCCAGAGAGAGGACAACAAAACAGATCCAGAGAGAGAGGACAACAAACAGATCCAGAGAGAGAGGACAGCAAAAGATCCAGAGAAAGAGAGGGACAAACAAACAGATCCAGAGAGAGAGAGGGACAACAAACAGATCCAGAAAGAAAGTAATTGCCGCTGCAGCAACTCCTTCCAGAAATGAGAGCAATTTAGGTGACAAAGGCACTGGGCCCAGACAAGTGAAGCTGAATAGCTACCCACATGAAAGTTCGGTACACAGAAAAGGGCATTTCAGCACTGCTGGTTTGAGAAATACAATAGGGTCGATTATACTGTCCACAAAAACGCAGCTTTCTGCTTTCCATGTAGTTTTTTGGCAAAAAACATTACATTTGATTATGTTGTCAGTAATGGCTGCAAAATGGGGGAAAAAGCACCATTTATCTTTGGTAAACTTGAGATGGCACAAAACATAAAAGAGACAGGATTGTGGCATGGCAAAGCTACCAGGCAACTAGCAATCATGGGAACATTGCTCAGATTTGAACATCTGCCCCTGCTAGTGATATTGCAGAGAGAGGGGAGTATCTGAGGAGAATTGTTGCTGTCAACTGAATGTTAGGAAAGACAGGGACTCACTTTCTGTGCAAATGATGAATCTAGTGAAAGCACAAATAGAGTGTACTTTCTGAATGTATGCAGCTTTTGAAGGAGTTTGACTTCCCTGCAAAGGTACACACATCCATCACATGCGACGTCTCGCTCCAGAATGTCAGAATGACATGATCCAATGCTGTGCTCAAGAGACTACGGACACCATGGTCTCTGAGATGTCAAAGCCTGGAATGTATACCATATGAGGCCAGGGATGGGGAGTCTGAACAGTTGGCTCTGTGTGTTAGGTATGTGACATAGGGACAGTTAAGAAATCAAGAAATTTGATGCCCAATCGATAGCAAATGAGTTGCAACAGTAGCTTCAAATAAGAGGGGTAGCAGGCCTAAAGTACGTTGCACAGACCTCTGATGGCGCAGCTGTCATGAGTGGGTCCAAAGGAGGTGTGCAAGCACATTTCAGCTGCATCCGGAGGCAATTTATGCTCATGAGCTTCATTTGGTGTTGTGTCATACTTGCAGGGCTAGTCCGGAGGCTGCTGAGTTTTTCAGTTTCTTGGAGAATGTGTATTCGTTTTTCAGTACATCCCTAGTTAACCACCACAAGTTCAAAGAAGCTCAGTCCCAACTTGGAATAGCATCAGCTGAACTTGTACAGCTCTCAAACACTCGCTGGGCATGCCAGCTGCGGTCCATAAATACAGTCATGGACACTCACTGCTATTTTTGATTGTCTATCTGCCATTGGATCCCCCTGTTGGTCTGAGAGCAAAGCTTCATAGGTTCTCCACCGTGTATTTGCTACTGATGTTTCAGTCCCTTCTTTTTATAACCGAGGGACACAAGTTCCTCCAGAAAGAGACTGTAGACCTGGCAGAAGCTTGTTTTTGTCATACAAGCTGTATGTGACACACTGATAGGCAAACTCACAGATGCATTTGCCACAGAACTTTAAGACAGAAACCAAAGCCCTAGGTTTAGGCACAGAATTGTCATGTTCCCAAACAATGAAAACCGAGTTGTTGCTTAGACAGGATGGTTTGTGGGCTTGACCAGTGATTCGACTGTAGATGAAGGTCTGCTCAAAGGCATACAGGCATGAAGTCCCAACTCAAAAACACTTACTAGATACACTGCGCTTAACTGAGCACAGCACTACGGTATTGATGTTAAACAGAAGAGATGTTGGGAGCCAGAAACTTTCTTGCCCGGAAAAGAGAGGCTGGATGTCCTCCCAAAGATATGCTTGCTCTGCATACCTCCTGGATGATGATGTTTCCTCTCTGAAGTAATCCATTCAGGTTGCCTTACAATTCCTGCAGAGCAGCTGCTCCTGTGAAAAGTCCTTAGTGCACGGCGCCAGCTGCACTCCTGGTTGCGCAAGACAATGGGTCAGAAAAGGCTTGCAAGTAGTGATGCACCGATATGACATTTTTGGACCTAAAATGATATCCAATATTTTCTCCTTGCCTTAGCTGCCTTTAAGCATTCTAGTACAGTTAATATTTAACACACACATGTGTGCAGTCTAAGGCACTGTATCTCAGTGCAAGAGGCATCACTACAGTCCCTGGTTCGAATCCAGGCTGTATCACATCCAACCGTGATTGGGAGTCCCACAGTGCGGCGCACAATTGGCCTAGCGTTGTCCGGGTTTGGCTGGGGTAGGCCGCCATTGTAAATAAGAATTTGATCTTAAACTGACTTGCCTAGTTAAAAATAAAAGGTTACACACACACACACCCCAAAAAAGTTATTTTGTTGGGATTTACGTATGTCCCCATTACCAGCAAAGCATAATCAAAACCTATTTCTTTCACTTACTTGCTGTGCTGTTTCGTTGTTCATTTGTTCAGTCGTTTCATTCTCAACCAGGATTTCGGTGGAACGCCGTTTGGGTATTTGCGTGTCAAAAAAGATACACATCAATTAACACTATTTGATGTGTCAAATAAGCATGTTGACCAATCAGGACCTGAATATGACTGCATGTCACATAATAATTGAACGCGTTCATACATTTTTTATGTAGTTATTACACATTGATTACAATATCACTCATATTTCATAAGTCACAACGATTCATCGATACCTATGCTATGATGCTGGTAAAGTTGTCTCGTGCATCTACAGTGCTGGTCATTAAAAAAAGCTAGCTAGCTCATGGATGCAAACAATGTTCTTCCCAAAAACATAGCAAAATGACATAATCTGTTTCAGTAGCTATAGTTAGCTAGCTAAATCTATAGCTGGTGTCATCTATAATAACCCTAATTTATAAGACCATTCTTATTTGATTAATGGTGGTCGTACCCATCTATGTGAAGCTAGCCATAAATAAGGATTAGCCACAATAGTTAGCCTTCAAAATGAAAGTATGGCATAATTCTACTATTTGTATTAATTTGCATCACTGTAAATTATATACTTTTATTTTGAAGGCAAACCGCAAATTCCACTATTGCGTCTAATCCTTATTGTGGCTAGCTTCACAACACATATCCCAGTCCGATCGAGCCTCACTAGCCAGATGAAGCTAG